>NC_063197.1:14901242-15151242 GCF_017589495.1 Alosa alosa | reverse complement strand
AGGCAGGCAGCTCAGACACCCAGAGGCCTCCTTGACCTAGATAAAGATAGAGCTTGTGGTGAGTCCTGTTAGTGCTTCTGACAGGTAAAAAAAAAAGAAGGCTCGCTCTTCCTGTAACACCCCCACCAACACAGCTCGAGTTTATGGCCACCAAATCTCTGTCTCTCTCTCTCTCTCTCTCCCTCTCTCTCTCTCTCTCTCTCTCCCTCTGCCACCTCTCTCTCTTTCCTTCTCACTTTCTCTATCTGTCTCTCCCAATGTATGTGCCTCAAAAAATAAAAATGCAGAGGATATTCCAGTGTCTATCTGGCCATTACCATCCCTAGCTTGTTCACTAGTCAGGCCGTGACAGGCTCCCACGTCTGTGTCCCGTGCACGCAGAGCGTGACGAGAATGCCATCATCTCGCATGTGGGAGGTGGGGCGGGGTTGTGTGCTTCCCAACACAACCACAAAAGTCTTCGACGTGTGCAAATGTGCATGGAGGAGCATACCACTTGCTTTAGTCTTACATCGCTCGATGGTGTTTTATGCCGCCAACATCGTCTTCCAGGCAGTGCTGCCACCGTCGACTTAAAGGCACCTTATCCTAAACCTAACCCTAACCCTAACCTTAACCCATGCCTAACCAAAGCGCCTTCCAGGCAGAGCTGCCTTGAAGTCAACGTTGAGGGCATAAAACACCAAGAAACTCTTACATCTCTTAACCGTATGACGCTATGACGTCAGTAGTTCAGTTGCATACAACAGCATACAACTCTGAGCAGTTTGACAAACAGCGGTTTGAATGATGTGACTCTGATTTAAGCTTTCTTGTCAACAACGCTATTGTGAAGAAAGGTCTATTGTTTTGCGGAGGCTTTCTCACTCCTATCTTTGTTGCATCATGTCATGGGCATGACGGGTTGCTTCATATTGGCTCCCATGCTAGAGTCACTGTGTTCAGACCTGCAAGCATCAGAGAGAGAGAGAGAGAGAGAGAGAGAGACTCTAAGGCTATAGGCAAGGGCTCCTCGCTGACATCTTGGCAAATTTTTCACTGGTGCTTGTTATCACCTGACAGAGTGAGAAGTGGTGCTGTTGTGAGCGTGGCTGGGAGGCTTATATGGCATTCTCTGGCTTGGGCTGGAGTGTGTGTGTGTGTCTGTGTGTCTGTGTGTGTGTGTCTTTTTTTGTCGCTGTGGACAACCCATTGGGAGGGAATCAACTGCTCAGCAAATTCCAATGGCCTGCAAATGGAGTAATTAAGAACAAACCAGCTGATTAATTAAGGGTCTCTTTGAGTGAATAATGAAAAAGTGTGTGCATGCATACACACACACACTCACGCACACACACACACACACACACACACACACACACACACACACACACACACAGATCCTGGCTAGAAACAGAATCTGTGCAGAGCTGTCCCCATGGCCAGTCCCCTCTGTTTTCGCTCTAGGTGGTTGGTCCAATCTCCACTCAATTCAACCTTAACCTGCACACCCCAGCACCAAACCCACAACACACACTCAAGACACAAAAAGCCCCCCAAAAAATGAACCGCTGCTGCATCCATTAACATGAACCTGTCACCTGTACTGAACTCTTTCGGTATTTCTTCTACCTCCAGCTCAGATACACTTTGCTTCTATGACTCACGATGGTGTGCTTGAGAGGTGCAGAGGAGATGGCTGGGGACGGTGTGTGCACAATGCTGGCTGTGGTGGGCTGCTGTTGACAGTGGGGCGGAGCGGACGTCTGTTTGGAGGGCGGGTGGTGGGGACGTGGGGGTGGTCTTTCAGCATAGTGGCTAGCCATGACCTCTGCTCTTAAAGTGGGCCATTGAGTGGGAGTGAGCTGAGAGAAAAAGCCTGAAAAACGGAGCGAAAAGAGTAGGGGGGGGGGCGAGAGACAGAGAGAGAGAGGGAGAGAGAGAGAGGATGAAGAGATGAGAAGCTGGGAATGGAATGGTGGCACAGCAGGATAGGTGGGTGTTGGAGAAGGGGTAGGAAGCATCTTCTATTTGTCCTCTTTTCTTCTCCTTCTCTCTCACTCTGTCTCTCACACTCCCTCACCCACTCTCTTTCCTTTCTCGCTTGGCTTCTTTTCTCTCTCTCTCTCTCTCTCTCTTTTCTTCTTCCCTTCACGCCTCCTTCCTGCCCTGCCTCCAGTCTTTCCCGAGAGTGTGAAAAGACAAACAAACATGGCTGAATATTTATTTCAGCCAGCAGGAGACAACGGCTCATTAGGAACCTCCCGTTACCTGGCCTTGGGGTTACCAACACCGGCTAATTAATCATCGTGACATTTCCCTTTCTTGCTGTCTCTCGGAGACACAGAGATCCTCAAACGCGCACACACACACACACACACACACACACACACACACACACACACACACACACACACACACACACACAGATGCCAGCAAGGCAAACCGACACACACCTACACAAACACACATATTTAAACATGCGGGCGCACATGCAACAAGAATGGCAGATCTGCTGCCCACATGTTTCCCTGGGAGGACTCCCGTCTCCTGGAGCTGTAGGTTCTCTACTTGACCCAGCGCCATCTTCGACACTCACCAAGAGTCTCATTTTTAGATGTACACTCATTAAACCAAAGCTTTTCAGAGGCACAGAGCACAGGTAAAGTGAACATGTTGGGCTTCTCTCTTGGAATCGAATACAAACCTGTATAGTAGGCAGTGACTGAGAAAATCTTAATTACAGCTGTAACCTCACCACGTCATACCTTAAAAGCAAGATCTCTCTGAAGGATACACCACAGCAGGAAAGCTATTTTTGAGCAAGTACACTCTTTCATGATGACCACAACACACACACACGCACACTCTATCTCTCTCTCTCTCTCTCTCTCTCTCTCTCTCTCTCTATCTCTTCCTGTGGACCACAGCGAAGTGCGTCAGTCAATCAGTCATCAGTCGTCTGAGATGGCCCCGATGAGTAAGCACCACCAGAGGAATAAGATCCCGGGGGCCTGTGTGATGGAAGCAGCCCAGCATGAGACAGCAGCGAGCCGGCTACCCCCTCCCTCGGCTCCCTCTGACCCCCAGCGGGGCCAGACCTCCTTCCCCAGCCACAGTGGCCCTCCCTGGGTGGTGCAGCGACTCTGGAGAGGGGGAAGGGGTTGGGTGGGAGTGCTGCTGGTGGTGGTGGTGGCTGTGTGGTGGTGGGGGAGATGTATTGAGTAATAGCGAGGCAGTCATGCAAACTGCTGACGTCCACACATGCTCATACAGATGCACACATTACTCCCCTCAGCCCCCAGCTCCCACTGACATGTACGTATGAGGAAGAGGAGAGAGAGAGAGAGAGACAGAGAGATTAGGAGGGTAAAGGATAAAGCAAGACAGAGAAAGGGGAGGCAAGCAGAGAGAGAGAGAGCATTGATTTCTACGCTATCGTTCAAGAAAACCAGTTTTCTCGGTCGAAAGTGGGCCTGAATTATTTATATCCTCATTCAATTTTTATTGCGTGCTCCAGTTGGAAAAATAAAGCTTCCTTAATCAGGGCCACTCTCAGCTGTGTGTGTGTGAGTGCGTGTTAGTGTTTGTGCACACCCATCTCTCCATCTCAGCCTACCCTGCCTCTCCCTTCATACACCAGAAGCAGTGTGGTAGAGTGTGTGCATTTGAATGTGTTTTATTTGCATGAGTGTGCCTGTGTCCACATATCCAGGCAAGCTCATATGCCCATGTGTCCACGCCTATGTGAGGGTGTGTGTGTGTGTGTGTGCACTCATATGAGTGTGCACGCATGCAAGCATGTGTGTGTGTGTGTGTGTGTGTGTCTGTGCCACATGTGCATGTGAGTGAAACAAAAGGCTAAAGAGACAGAGAATTACATCTCGTCACACAAACGGCTGTTGCCCCTTGCCAGTTCCAGTGACTATAACTAACTGTATTACGCATTGTCCATCTGTGGCTCCTATGGCCAGCCTGTGTCCTGCACCGCGCTCCAGTCACTGTGAAATGGAAGGGGAAAATGTGTCCAACAACAGACCCTTTGTTTGGAAAAATTCCACTCTGAACAAAATAAAGTGACAGAAATGGGGGGATCAGGGAGGGAAAAGAGAGAAATAGAGAGGGGGAGTAGGGGGTGCTGAGGAAAAGAGGTAGTGAGTGTTTGGCAGAGATAGGAGAGGAGCTAATAGCCTATGTGACCATCACACACACTCTCTCTCTCTCTCTCTCTCTCTGTCTCTCTCTCTCTCTCTCACACACACACACACACACAGTGTTTCAGCCATCCCTGTGTCCACAACTGGCACATGGCCCTCCTGTCACCAACTGCCAAGCAGCCCGGTCCAGACTGCTCCTGTTGACCCCCACAGCTGCTGATGTCGGGCCCCGCCAGGAATGCAAGCGGAGTTGGGGGGGGGAAGAGGAGAGGAATGGAGAAATTGGGAATGATGGCAGAGAGGAGAACACAGAGAAGGATGGAGGGAGGGAGGAGAGGAGAAGGAGAAAGAGAGAAGAAGGGGGGGGGGGTGGGAATGGAGGGAGAGGTAATGGCAAAGAAGTAGCAGCAGCCGGCTTCCCAGGCAAAGATGAAATATTTGCAATTCCGCCGGGTCCCTGGGCTGGAGGCTTGCACTCCATTTGTATGGAAATGAGTTTGTCTTTCTGTTTTTTTCTCTCTCTCTCTCTCTCTCTCTCATTTCTCTCTCTCTTTCCCCCCTTCTTCTGAAAGAAGGGAGGGTGGGAGCCAACGAGAGAGGGAGAAGGAGATTGAGGTGGGGAAGGAGAGGGGAGAGAAGAAGGAGGGAGGGAGAATGGAGGAGGAGAAGACAGAAGGAGGAGGGGGTGCCTTTGGCTGATGTCAAGGATATTGCGATTTTTTTTACCAGCACTCTTGAAATGCCTTAGTGGAAACACACTCCAGCACCCCCTCCTTTCTCTCTCTCTCTCTCTCTCTCTCTCTCTCTCTTCTTGCACACATGGATAGAATAAGCCAGTATGTTTAGACAGACCAGCCCTCTCACTCACCACCACACATTAGGGTAGAGTTTTTTTCTCTCTCTTTCTTCCATTCTTTCTTTCTTTCTACTTCTTTCCTTTTTTTTGTGTGGCCCTGACAGTTTTCACACCACTCTGTTATTGTCGTCCTCCTCACACCACAGCAGAGAGGGGTGTGTGGACATGTGTGTTTGTATATGTGTGTGTGTGTGTCAGTCAGTGGGGGCCGTGGGTTGGCAGTGCCACACCACACTGGGGCCCCTGCTCTGCTCTTTGCTATGTAATTAGCAGATGTTGCACCAGTCCCAGTTGAGTCGAGTCGCGGCGTGCTGCAGCGATCTAGCTCTGCCCAGTGTTGTGCCCACCACTATGCCCGCCGCTGTGCCCAGGAGCTTTGGGAGTAACTGCAGTGCCAGGCGTTCACCTATTCATGGCCAGCTGTTCCTTTGTGTTACCCAGGGGCGAGGAGAGTACCACTTGTGATTCTTGCCTTTCTTTTCTTCCTCTCTTTTTCCCTCCATCTCTCTCTGTGTTTCATCTCTGACTCACCATTGCCAAAACCCACAAGACTGCACCTCTGAGTCACTCCTCTACTGAATGATTTAGCCCTGACGTCTGGCAGAGAGCTGGCAGACACCAGTGCACACACGCACACACACACACACACACACACACACACACACACACACACACACACACACACACACACACACACACACACACACACACTGTGTGTGCTGGGCTGTTGAATGTTGGGGTTCACACCGTCCGCGTGTCACAGCAGACTGCCTGCTGCCAAACCCTGTTGTGGGCCTGCAGAGCTAACTGAAGCCCCAGACAGATCGCCCAGGAAGAGGAGCCAGGAGCCCGAGCCCTCACTGCCCTGCTGTCCAAGCTCCCCAGCTCTGCTGTGTTGGAGTGGTTTGCATGAGGCAAGGTGCAGATGTAGAGCCTATATGTACGCTGTGTGTATATGCTCACAGTAAAGTGATCTGCCTCGAAATTTTGCAAAGAGCAAGTTCAATGCATCATGAGGGCAATCTAATCTCTGGAGAGATTGGCAATGGATTGGCAATAGAGACATTCTTAATAATGATAATAATAATAATAATAATAATAATGATAATGATAATGATAATAATAAATTATTAATAGCACCACACAAGGTGGTTTGATGTTATTTTGTGTTTCACTGATGGGGTTGGGGCATTAGAGTTCGGTTTGCTTTGGTTTAGTTTGGAAATAGAAATGTTAATTCATTATGTACTATGTTTACACTTTTCCCCGTAACAGAGTTGGGCTCTGTGCTTCCAGTGTAGCTGTTGAATTACGATGATTGCACCGACTTGCTTTGGTCTGATTTATTAGCTCATTTCGAGGCTAATCCTGCTGGAAGTCATGGGCCTGCTGTGTCATGGCAGTGCAGGGATATTAAAGCCAGCAAGCTCTCCGGAGCAACACGATCACTCTTCCCAGGACACAAACCAGCAGTCGAGAGAGAGGAGGATGAGATCACTGTACAACAAATGAGATCATTTCCAAGTAAAGTAGCAGACACTCACCAAAAAAAGAAAATAAAAACCCAAGGAGACACTTTCAGTTAGTGGTGTGGTGCATGTTTTTAGACTAGTGGTTAGAGCATCTCCCTTCACCTTTTAACCCTGAGGGGCTATAGTGGATTCGCTCAGAGGTCATCTAATGTTCGGGTCTATCATGACAGGGCATCGGTCATGATCCATTGATCTCTGGGAGAATGTCCCCACTCCACGGGTTTCTCGCGGGTCAGAGGTCGCGCCCGGGAAGGTCAAGTGTGAATTCATGTGTCTGTGTTTCTGCACAGGCAGCGGGGCCAGACTGGTGAGCTCATATCCCTGCCTTTTTTGTTAGTCGATAGCTATGCGGGACTAACGGCTGGGTTGTTGAGTGGGTGTGTGGGTGGCGGGGGTGGGCGATTTGGTGGGGTGGGGATTGGAGGCTGCTATCAGATTTCCAAAATGTTCCAATATGTGTATTATTCACAGACCGTAAAGAGGCACTCCACTCATAACTGAACACCTAATCCATAATTGTTCAAGAGTTTTGAAAATCAATACTGCTGTGATGAATGTCTCCATATTGTTTACATTTCCCAATGAAAGGCAAGCTCATTATCCATTTTTATTCTGATACAGGACCATCAACCAGATTGTGACAGAACATCAACATCACCAAAACACTATGGTCATTCATGTGAATTAAATTTAAAAGTGTGCTATTCATGACTGATCCTTAATCATAAAATAGTTATTTCCACATACACCAAAGGAATGAAACCAAAGCAACACCAAACTACTTAAGCACCGCATCGTAATGGTAAGGTAATGAATGTATTACTGGCATAGGTTAATATACTATTCTAAATGAACAACCTCTGCATTATTTCATGCATCGGTAGTATTGAATGCTGACACTTTTTCATTTGGTTTAACTAATCCATTATACTGTAAATGTAGCATTTCTTAAAAAAAAAAACATTATTCAATAAAATACCTTTGCCTCATTTCCTCTTAACCAACATCATGACATACACAAGAAAGGTATTCATTTCCTTGTGCTATAGGTAGGGGATTTCCCACAGTGTAATGGCAGATTACCAGCCAAACCTATTTCACATTCCACAGCATAATGCAAGACTCATCGGCAACGCATGATTGGCTTGTGGCAGTCAAACGCGCTGCATGTTGTACCCGGAATCCATAAATGCCCTCCTTCATGGCACCACATGGGCTACTAGTAGCTTATATGCCTAACCAAAGAACATCATCAATAAAGCAAACCTTTGTGAGCATTTCACTGGGGTTATCAAGCAGGGGCCCTCCTTCATTGGTGTTTCATTGAATTATTCCCACGACACCTTCAGAAGGCCAGAAGCAGTTTTAAATGCCAGTGCTTTCATTAGAGCTTTATTAAAGTGAACTGCTGTATTTCCTTAATGCTCCTTAAGGATGCCTAATGCACAGCATTACTGTGAAGTCTGTGAATGCCACTAAATTTGCCTGCTGACGCCCAGGCCCACCCTGCCCTAATAAATAAGGCCCGAACGCTGCCAGAACATTTGTAGCGCACATGGATCGGCGGAGGCTTTTGGAAGCCCGTGCCGTCCCAACTCCTACTCCTTGGCGGTGGGAGAGAGCCGCCTGCACTCCCTCGGAAAAGCTGGGATCTCGTTCGTATTCCGTTGGAATTCACTGGCAGCTCCGGCACTGCAGCCAGTCACACGCGGAGCGGCAGAGCAGAGGGGAGAGGAGAGCACGGGAGAGTGGAGATGCTCAACATGGAGCTGTTGGTCTTAGGAGGAGGAGGAGGAGGAGGAGGAGGAGGAGGAGGAGAGAGAGCGATCGTAAGGACAGGGGAGGGAGTGTGAGGTTATGCAGGAAAAGAGGGGGGAGAGGAAGGGGTTGCAGTCAATAAAAGAGGGATGAAGGGGGAAGAAAAGGGGAAAAAAAGATTGCACAGTGAATGAGTGAAAGAGGATAATAGAGAAAGAAGGGGGGATCAAGCAGAGGCTGCTCTCCTCTTGTCTCCTCTGGGCCTCCTTGGGGATGTGCTGCTCATCTCCTCCTCCTCCTCCTGCTCCTGCTGCTCCTGCTCCTGGCTCTCAGATTTAATACAGCTCACACTAACCTGCACGGCACGATCCCTGCAGACGCCCACAGCACAGCCGAGCCTGGAACAGATCTGGGCCAAAACTCACACACAAAACAGATCTACACCACACAAGGGCCAGATATGATCCATGGGGTGAGTGTGTGTAGTCTATGGGGGTCTTATCTGCACTCATTTAGGGCCCAAAGGAGTGATTTCCCTGCCCCCATTCCTTTCCCCTCTCCTCCTCCTCTCTACTCCCTTCTGTTTCCCCCTCCTCCTCCTCTTCTCCTCTCTACTCCTTTCTGCTCCCCTCTCCTCCTCCTCTTATTCTCTCTCCTCCCTTCTGTCGCCCCCCCTTTCCTCCTCTTCTCCTCTCTTCTCAATTCTGTTTCCCCTGTCCTCCTCCCCCTCACGGTGAGCTATATAGGCGTCATTGTGATAGGAATAGATGTTCTCCCCCCTAAGCAAGACCTGCAAAAGCCATTTGAAACTCGCTTAATGGAGAACAGTAGGTATGGAGTGGGCTGCTCTGCTTCTTTTCACGTGCCCCATCTCTCTCTCTTTCTCTCTCTCCCACAGTCTGTCATTCCCTGCAGATCCCACTCTCTCTCTCTCTCTATCTCTCTCTCTCCCACCTCTTTCATAGCAGTGGCCTCTCTTTCACCCTCTCTCCTCGACCCTACGATTGTGTTCCCCCACGCCAAGTGTTCCTTTCTCAGGTGGCATAGCCCCACCCCACCCCATACACACACACACACACACACACACACACACACACACTCTTGCCCTCTCTCCCTCTCTCTGTCTATCACTCACCCTCCACCCCCTCGCTCTGCTCTGTTTTTCTTTCGCTTTCCTCCTTTTATCTGGGCACGCATTCCTCTCCACCCACACTCGACATACTCACTAAATGATTCCAAGTGTCTGGGCCCCATGCCTCTGTGCGCAGACATACACAGAGAGCAGGAGAGAGAGAGAAAGAGAGAGAGAGCGAGAGAGAGAGAGAGAGAGAGGAACACAAGGAAACAATGTGGGCCGAGAGGGGTTCTTTTCCCCATTAACCCTTCTGTTACCTCACAAATCTCCACTATTCGAGTGTTCTGTGGTCAAATCAATTCCTTTCAAAGTAGCGGTTTCCAATAACATCCAAACAACTTCAGATTTGTCCCCTAGATACAGAATTCACCCCTGTCTGAATGAGGAATGAGGAGCTTTAAATTAGTTTTCTACATTAACATTGATATCAGAAAATGGAAAATGAGAAGACTCCTTCCGATTGTTCTATGGATGTCAGAGGTCGACGCAACAGGAAAGTGCTTAAATATGACAGAAAGTTGCGAAAGATGGTGGCTTTTTCGCCTCATTGCATCATTATTTCATCTACCGCAACAAGACAGCGTTTCGGATGCCTTTCCCCTTGTTCTTTCGCCATCAATAATTCACGTTTTGAAGTCACCGATGAATTATTCACATGCTGATGTCAGACATAAGTGCGTCGTGCGTCCTCGTTACCAGACAGCACCTCTTTGAAACAAACTCAAGATGCATACCCACACCTACACCAAAACCAAAGTAAGCTAATCCATCCTTAGTAATGTCTCTCTCTGTGCACTCTCTCTCTCTTCTTTTTCTTTGCGGTAGTGTTTCTTATTCCCTTCTTTCACACATAATTCAATTTCCCCTCCGCGTTCCTTGTAGCTGAGATTACATGCATGTCGGACCTGGCTCCGGCGGCTTGACGGAGGCATCAGAGGGGGGACGAGGCAGAGAGAGAGGAGCTGGTAGCTGAAAAGGGGATTTCGCCTCCCATCCTCTCCACACACAAAAGCAGCCAACAATCAAACAAACTAATCCCATCTCATCAAATTCAAAAGGCACCGCATTATGTACGAAGGAGGTATTTATACGCAACCCTCAACCCAAATGTTCTCTCTTCAGATTTGCCATAAATCTCTGTTTTGACTACGATGCTAATGGAGTGTGTGTGGAACGTAACCTCATCATGCCCGGAGGCTGATCTGGATGCTATCCAACTCTTATCTTTTGCTATCCATCATCAAAATGTTAAAAATGTTTTCAACTTATTTCAACGTGTGCGTCTTGGGTGCCTTCGTTTTTTAATCAACATTCTTGCAGAAAGTGTTGTATGAGCCCCAACATGTATGGATATGAAGGACGCAGTGACAAGCATCCCAACCAGGCTTCTCTGTGGTCACATGAACTGATAGGGCCAGGATGCAGCAGGGGGTGGGAGGCACCTAGAAAGATTCAGTGCACAGCAAGGCCTCTAGTACATTTCAGACAGTAAAGATGTTTTCACATTTCAACCCTAATGTCCACAATCTATCTATCTATCTATCTATCTATCTATCTATCTATCTATCTATCTATCTATCTATCTATCTATCTCCCTATCTCCATCCATCTCAGTTTGTCTACCTGCCTAACCAAAAACTACCACCCCCTTTATTTATTTGTTTTCCTCCTTATCCGTCAATGTACCTGCACTCATGCCAACGTGTCGTCATGCCTCTGCACTCTGCTAACATTGCCCAGTGCTGACAGGCTGTCAGTGGCGACACTGACGGACTCAGACCCAGGGCCAGGTCCAGGTGCAGGTCCTGAGCAGTGGACAGTCGCTAAGGTGTGACAAGTCAAAGCCCCCTGACGCTAACCAGCACCCGCATGAGAGTTAGGCCAGAGAGCAGGAGTGTGAGGGAGAGGGAGAGAGAGCTCAAACATTCTTTTCTTCAGGTTTTCTCTTCATCTGTCCATCCCCCCCCTCCTTCCTCTCATCGTGCCTCATTGACTGCAGAAGGTGTTTAGGTTAGTGTCATGGAAGAATGCGGCGCAACACTACCCCAGGAACACGTCTGTTTACGTTTCACACCGAGGGCCGTTTGAAGCGTGCAGATCTTCCTGCAAACGCTATCTGCAGACATATACAGAGAGGCCTGGCGAAGGCAAGCTAATCAGTACCAACCCTTTGTTTTGTAAACAGAGAGGGGTTTGGGGCTTTCTCCAACCATAGGGCATGTTGTTGGTTTTTCACAGGAGGAATCAAGTAGAGAAGGGGGTAAGTTTGGGCCAAATGCTACAGAGGTGACAGCTCCTGCTTAGAAGTGGCCCAGTTTCATGACTTTCTTCATGGTTTCGTGTTATACAAAAGGGGGTGGCGGTGGGGGTTGGATGGTGGAGGTGAAATATGTGACACTAAAGTTAAACATCTGGCCATTAGACATGGTATTTATACAAGTGGAGAATATGATTCGTTTGTGTATAGACTGGAGAAGTATATGCTCATTTGAAAAAGGTTACAATTCAGTGACTGTTTTTCATTAGGAATCTCATGTAACTTCGTGTATATGCTAAGATAGTTCTGCATAGACAAATAAAGACAAATAATAAGCCCCCTTTTGCAGTCAAAGAAAGAGGAATAGTTTTTACTCAAGAGAAAATGGAAAGTCATGGCTAGTCTGCATCCTGCTAGCTGACACGTGAGAAGTTGAGAAATAGCATCTTTTTTTCTCGTGACTGACTGGCTTTGTCCGTGTGAAATTGCAACAGTTGCGAAGTAACATTTAAGAAGACCCTGAGGTTGGACGCAGATATGGGTCATGCCGGAGGGACTCACCCTTCAGAAAGGGGAAGAGCTATGCTGTCACTGCTGCTGCCGTTGCCGAGCCACAGCGTCAGTCAGGGATGCAACCTGAAGGTCAGTTGAACCGCAACCGGCTAATGCCTGTCCTGCGGACTCAGCAGAATTCAACGCCAGTGAAGGGAACGCACAAGCACAATGGGGGACAGCTTCCTGTGTCTGTGTGTGTGTGTGTGTGTGTGTGGGGGGGGGGGACAGCACCCAGGGCTGCTTTGGCAGGGGTTTTCAACAACAACAGCCACTTTCAAAGAGCATTGTTCAAGCCCAACACCCGCAGCACCAACCCCCACTTGCCTCTCTATGTCAGCAGGGCGATGTGTCAACGGCTAAAACGCGTAGATCTCCATCTCCGACAGCCCTCAGCGAAAAAAGGTCAAAGACTACAGGAAGTGGCCTGGAGCCACATGTTGGGTGAGATCATCTTTGTTCTTGCAGGGCCAAATTTAGCGTGGGGGGTGGAGGCGGCTGGTTGGGTGTCAGCGGGGGCGGGGGGTGGCAGGAAACAACATAAAGAGTAAAAGAGCTTATCTGGGCCTTTTCTAGTGCAACTGCCTTTGACTTGTTCAGACGTCCTGCTTTTTAGCCTCTGGAAGTTCTCACGCAGTGGAGAGTTCACACGCCGTGGATACCTGCCGTGGGGCGGTTTCTCCACTCCTTGGGCATTTTTCATCAACAGTTTTGCCTCTCCTGACTTAAGGTGCATCAAGCTTCAGGGCCTCCTTGTAGCCACAGCAGGCTGAAAATCCCCATCCCCCATTTCCAGATCCCCACTGGCACATTCCTACCCTATATTCATCTTCTACTTCTTCTTCATTTTCTTCTACTTCTTCATTCAACGGAGATGGCAGTCAAGGGCATCAGGGCAGATCCCAACATGCACAGCTCTGAGCCCATTCGTCATTCGCCTCTCTCTCCCTCTGGCTTCCTGATTCCCAGCAGCAGTGAGCTGAGCTGAGCTGGAGAGGGTGGGGGTGTAAAGGGGGTGTTATGGGTGTTGAGGGTGTTGAGGACATTGGTGGTGGTGGGCTGTTGGTGGTGGGTTTAATGTCAGGGAGCGGATCGCAAACTTAAGACCTCCTAAAAACACTAGTGTGGAATGGAGAGAGAGAGAGAGAGAGAAAGAGATCGCGCTAGCACCAGCTGTCACCTCTATGTGTTGGTATTAGCTGATTGGTTCAGAGATGTGGGGCGGGGCAGCAGCAGTGGACAGGCCACTGTCAACACGGGCGCTGCTCTGGTGTCAGCTAGCATGTAGCGCACGGCCCATAAAGGGGATGGCAGGAATGACTCATGCCCACCACTGCTAGCTTACGCCGTGCACAGAGGGTTAGCAGGGCAGGGCCTGTGAACAAACACACAGCCCCTCGCCCAGGGACGTCATCAGCTCTCTTCATAAACACACAACGGTCTCTTAAACACTCAAGCCGGGGCCTGCATGGGCTGGCCCCCATGCAAAGGATTCTGGGAAATCTGACCACACTCTTAGGGTGTGAATGGATTTCCAGTGCCGGGTTAAAGAGTTTTTCTTCCACCGAGGAACCCGTAAATACTTACTCACCTTCAGTCAGGCAAAGGAAAACGAGCAGGAGGAAAAAGACACGAGGGAATGAGATATGGAGCCGAGAGGTTTGTTATGATACCAAACAACAGACATGGAGGACAAAAAAAAACACGCCGGACTGGAAACTGGAGACAGGAAAGTGTTCAAATGAAAAATAAATAATATCCAGCAGTTAGAATAATATCCACCTCTGTGCCCTGTCCAGAGGTCTAATGCTGTTGTGGAAAGCTCACAGTATCAATTTATGTAAGCAATAAACCCTACATGGAGATCGGGAATGACTATGTCAAACAGAGATTTAAAGATAAATACTAAAGAAGGAAGAACGTATTAGAAAAATATAAGGAGGTATGAGAAACACACATATAGGTTTTCCTGTTCGGCTTTCCTTTTAATCCCCAAATAAATCCCATTTCAAGGTGAGGAACACTTCACCGGTTCTCTCTCATAGGAGTTAAAAGCTCCCCGACACTCCTCCTCCCTACGTCTGGGTTAAGAATAGCTGATTCCTTTACGTCTATCTGTGGAGTGGACAGCGACGTGGTTTTCTGTCATTTCTGATGACCTGCATGTGCCTGGTGGCCCTCCTGGACTCCCCATGACGCGCACACGATGTTGTCAGTCCAAACGTCCAGGAGCTGCGTGAGCGATCAGGCATGTACAATAACTCTCCTCAGAGTTTGTCTAAGGCTGAGACCCTTGAGTGTGTTGACACAGCTGCCGGAGGGTATGGGGGGGGGGGGGGAACAGAGGGAAGTTTGGGTAAGGCTGCTGCCCCCGTGTTCAGGTCAGGGGCAAGTGGGGGAGGGCACTAGTGCAGATAGAGAGAAAGAGACAGAGTTGGAAAGAAAGAAAAGAGGAGTGAAATGTGACCCCGTCAGCACAGGACTGGAGGGGGGGGGGGTCTTAGCTTCCTGGCCCAACTACAATAGGTATTTGTGTAGTCTAGAGGTGTGTGTGTGTGTGTGTGTGTAGGAGAGAGCACTTGTGTTTGTGTAGGGGAGTTCCTGTGTGTATATGTGTGTGTGTGTGTATGTCCTGTGTGGGCCCCCACGGACAAGTACCATCTTTCACCATGACCCTTGCAACAGCCCTCGTCACTGTTTCTGCTTGTCAGGATTAAAGGGCTTCCTCAATGACACTGCCCTGTGTCAGTTCCAAACAGCCTTTGTCCTTTGGCTCATTTCCTGCCTGGCAACTTCACCACATGCCTCTGAAAACCCTCAGCGGTGTGAACTATTTGAAGAATTTTGATGTTTTCCATTCTGCACTCTTTGAACAATTCGCTTCTTGAGAAAACGTGTGACGTTAAAACTCGAAAATCTCCAGTTTGTTTGGATGTCGTCCTTGGGACTTGCGGGAAGAAACCGTGTTCGCTGTGGACTTCCGAAAAACACGCTCCGACCGAAGCTGACTCACTGGCCTCGCTCGTTTGCTCCCTGGCTCACACAGTAGGCTGATTGGAGCATATGGTTTCATGCTATGAAAACCATGAAGGACACAGCTCAGGAAACCCACATGCGGGCCAATGACACAGCCAAAGTAATGCTATAAAGCAGCTCTCTGACAGACCTCGGCAATAAAAATAGCAATCGCAAACCCCAGAGGACCATGACACCACAGTAATCCACGTTTTCTGCCATCATGTCCTTGGCTTTCAAGCATCTCTGCCACAAAGTGCACAACATTTCCAACATGTTTAGATTTAATAGTGAGGTTCCTAATATTGGACAGATGGAATTGGGAGGAGGGTGGTGGGGTAGATTATGAGCATATGCCTTGATGACTGAAACTTAATGTTTTTTGAAGGTGAAGCAAGTTGAGTGTCAAGTGAAATTTGTGGAGGGGCTTAAGGAATCAGCCTCAGCGCCCAAGTGGTGATTAGTCCATCATTAAGTCGTCGTGAAACACTTCCGAGTGTGTGAGGGAGCAGAAACAGAGAGAACACCATTGTCCTCCTTACCTTTTAGCTGACCTCTCACCTGATGGATGGCTGGACTGCAATGACAGGACAGACATGAAGATTAGACTGAAGAACTCTGCTATCTCTGTTAGCCTAGCGCTGGCTCCAGACGAGAGGAGCTATTATCAGGCTCATCCGCATTCTTGGACGGGGGAGTGCTGCTACTGTTGGAGGTGTTGGCGCAAAACCATTTAGAACATTTATTCCACCGTCAATATCATTAGCCTGACGAGACAGGCGGCTAAGTGTTGCTCTTCAGTCAACTCTGACTTTCTGTGAGTGAGTGATGGTGTGTATTTGCGGTTGTGTGTGTGTGTGTGTGTGTGTGTGTGTGTGTGTGTGTGTGTGTGTGTGTGTGTGTGTGGGACACACCAGGCCTGTCCCACAGTCCTCCACCATCTGTGTGAATCCCTCTGCGTCGGTCAACGCTTTTCGCTGTCCCCTCTGACCCTCCTGCAAATGCTGCGGAATGAAACCCCAGCAGCCAGACAGCGATGCGCGTCACGTGCCCAAATCCATACACATGGCCTTACGTCAGCTCAGCGGGCAACATGCCACCCTCCGAGGGGATGGAGATAGAGAGAGAGTTAGAGAGAGAGAGAGAGCAGCCGGGGTTATTTCAGAGGGGTCAAACCGGTCTGCACTCTTTTCCACACCACTCCCTCCTCCCAAGACAGCAACATTTTTACATCCTGACTTTTCTTTAAAAAAAGAAGAAAGAAAGAAAGAAAGAAATAGATTATATCTCAGGCATGTCCTTTCATTGCCTGCCATGAACTCCAGCTGAACTCACGCCTTCATCGGGAAACAAGTGAAAGGAAAAGACAGACAATCTCGCCGACACTTTCACTCGGTCTCAAGTGGAATCAGTCCTAGTGCTGATGGGCAGAGACACTGACATGATATTGCAATTACAGTGAAATATGAAAGACAAAAAACCCCTAGCTGAGTGTAACAAAATCACCAGGCACTGGCACTCTACCAACCATAGCCTCTGCCTGGTTTATTTGTTTCAAAATGCATGCAAGTGATAAATATGAATGATATGAGTTTGTTTTTGTTTTAGTAAAGAAAATAGCCTAGAATAGTCTTGTGCCTTGCCACCATGTTTGGTGCTGCTGTTGCTGCTCCTGCTGCTGCTGCTACTCCTGTGTCTTTGACATGATTGGTAAGAGGGCTAAATTGAGTGGGTGATACGGCGGGCTGTCCTTGCGTTCGCCTTCAACCTTTTGCTTGTATTTTCCAGTGCGGCATTTACGCTGTCCCCATGACGCACTGCCTCGCTCGCTGACGCTCCCCGAGCCCCCCTGGCCCCGACTCACACGCACCTCGGAGCAGAGAAGAGCGTAGGGGAGACAGCCAAGCCAGAACGGGGAGCCAAGAGTTAGGACACCCGGCGCTATCATCAAGCCGTTTAGGGAATGCACACACACACACACACACACACACACACACACACACACACACACACACATTTACAGTATGTCGCACAAACATACATACTCACATACCTGCACATAATACAGTATTTCACACATATACAAACACATACACACACACAGCTTCACATGTACAGTATGTAACACACACACACACACACACACACACACACACACACACACACACACACAACACACACACACACACACAGATATGTACAGACAAGTACATTTTAAGCATTGTGCTTGGCAGTGCTTAGATAAACAATCCCATTCACTCTGTGCTTTACATTTGTACCTTCTTTTTCTCTCCCTCTCTCCCTCTCTCTCTCCTGTTCTCTCTCCCGTTCTCTCCCACCCTTTCTCTCCCTCTCTCTCTCTCTCTCTCTCTTCCTCCCTCTCTCCCTCTCTGGCTGGCATTGAGTCACTGGGGGCCTGAGATAGCTGTGTAAATGTCAGAGGAATTAGCTGGCTTTAACTTTATTTACTAGCGCCCACGGACGAGGCGATGACAATAGCGGTGGACAGGGAGGACAGTGGGCACGGTAGCTGTGCCCGCGCCTAAGCCGAGCGAATCTGCCTCTTTCCCGCTTCCAACCGACAGCCCCCGGGTTCATACCCATCACCCCCCCCCCACTCCAACCTTTCCCACCCCCACACGTACGCACTTCAACCCCTTACTTTCCCACCAGCTGACGCCTCATCATCCACCACCACCAGCAGCAGCACAATGGAGTGACCTTGTTTAGTGCATCCCGCTCCGACTCAAGACACTTTAGTGTGGGTGCGTATGATGACAGCATCCGTTGATGAACCCCACGCACACACACACACACACACACATCCAGCAGATGCTGTGTGTGTGTGTGTGTGTGTGTGTGTGTGTGTGTGTGTGTAATCCTGTGTGTGTGTGTGTGTGTATGTGTGTATGCATGCCGCTCCTGCTTGTTTATGCTCCAAGTGAGAGACGGGTGCGGTAGATCCAGGGGTGTAGACGCTCGGTGATGGGAAATGGCCTGTCAGAGCGGAAAGCAGGCAAGGCCCTGGCAACCAGCACGGAGCATCCAGCCAGCCCTCAGCCAGGGCCAGAAGTGGACCAGGGGTGGGCCAGGGGTGGGGTGAGCACAGGGAGGGAGAGAGAAGAGCAGAGATTAGCCCCTGGTGCACAGACAGGCACACAGGCACACCACAGCACATTAAGGACGGAAAATGTTTTCTCATCAATACAGGAAGGGTGACATTTTCAGCGAGAGAGAGGCTTTGCCCAATGCGTTTGCGGATTTGTTTGTGTGTGTGCGTGTGGTGTTTGTGTGTGTGCATGGGTACAAAATGAAATCCTGTGCAAATGAGCTTGCTGAATGCAGCTCCTGGCAGGGGTGAGAGAGGGGGCAGTGTGAAGCGGCTGATGTGATGTGTGTGTGTGTGTGTGTGTGTGTGTGTGTGTGTGTGTGTGTGTGTGTGTGTGGAGATGGGGATGGGGGGGTTGCAGGGCTAGAAGGGCGGGGGTGTCAGGTGTGAGGCAGGCTTTGTTCTGCCTGACATTCTAGTCCCTCTGCAGTAACATGCATGCTGAATACAGAGGCTCACACAGAGGGCTGCGTGTGCGTGGGCTGTTTCCCCAGCAGAACTAAACTCACAACTCGCTGCGCCCACACACACACACACACACACAGAAAAGACTGGTTTGTTTTTAGCAGGCTTTATATTAGCCAAGGCTGGGATATGTCTGACTGGAGAGAAGACATGGCTGCATGTTTGAACAGCAACAGACAGACTCAAGGGTACAGGGACACTCATTACAAGCACATGACTGTGGCATTCCGCAATTATGGTAGATCCATGTGACTCTGAGTATGTGAGCAAACCACTGCATTTAATTGTAATGGCAGAAGGGTTTCACAGCTGAGCACCTCTCAGAAGGCACCCTGACTAGTTTCTTATCGAATGAGGCTCAATGAGCAAAGAAGAAGGCCAGAGATAAGAGACTCCTGGGTACATATTCAAAGTCTGACTGTATTACCAACAATGGCAAGTCCTTCAGCTGTTTATATCAGGGAGTTTGAGACACTGCAAGTTGGACGGCGAGTAACAGACTGTTTGTGGAAGGGAAGAAATGTGTTATTTGTCTCCCCCAGTACAGTGCTTCCAGTGGCTGTGGACAAACTACAACCTATTTAGGGCTGCTCGCTCTCAGCCTAACTGTATCTAACCGGTTCAGTAATTGCTTTTCCACTCACACATTTATCATCATCTGCCAGGGTTGTCATGCCGCCGTGTCGGGAGTGGACAGAAGTGGAGCCGCCGCCGCTGACGTTGCTGTTGCTGCCCGAAGGGAGCCGGTGAAAAGACGTTCCTCGTGCCCAGCTGCATCAAAGTGTGAATCTCCCGCTAATCTCACACTCATCAGCGTGCCATCGCTGTGCTGCACGTCACTCACTTACGCAGTCCCCATTCTGCCTCCGAAGAGCCCTCTAGAAACCGCATTGTTGGTTTGATTTGTGAGTGTCCTGCACTCTCTCTTTCACTCTCCCTCTCTCTCTCACATTCTCTCTCTCACTCTCTCTCTTTGTCTAGCCCACCCCCCACTCTCCAGTATTCTTTGTTTGGGGGGTTTCAGGGGATGTGAGGGAGAAAAAAGGGATAGAGAATCTCCTTGTGTGAGGGCACAGGATGGTTGTTGCTGCTGCTGTTGCTGGGGGACTTCATAGGGATGGAAATGAATGGGAGCAGCCTCCACTGTTTTAACTACCTCTGTTGCCTTAACTGCCTCTGCCTCTGCTACAGTCCTGACTACTCCTGCTGCCTCGTGCTGGCACCTCCCTCCCTCCCCACTGCCTCCACCTTACTGAGGAAATCAGTGACCCCGCTGACAGATGCTTCCAGGAAAAACAAATTGAGATGAAACACGTGTGTGTGTGTGTGTGTGTGTGTAAGGCTCCCTGTTTCTTTTTTGACTATGCAAAAAACAAGGGTGCAGTCCAAGCAAACCAAGAGTTGTGGCAAATGGATGACAGAGGAGTGAGGCGGGCAGTGTTTCTGTAGGGGATGCTGAGGGGCACTGCAAATCTGGCACAGGCGCTGGTGGTCTTTCACGACGCAGGAAGCAGCGGGCAGGAGGGGGAGAAAGGGAGAGGGAGAGAGACTGCCTTGAGCCAGACCAGATGGCAGTGGACCTTGTCCCTCCACCACGCTCTACCTAAACCCGTCTTTACATATGCATGCCCATGCCTGCCCGACTCCGTAGGTGCACACCGCTCTGTGGCCCAATATGAGGGATAAGATAGATGAGCACAGAAATGATATGAAGCTACAGGGATTACAGACCTAAAAATAAAATTGTCCTCGAGTTGAAGAAAATGTTCTGTGGCTTAAAATAGCTGTCCAAACAAAGGCATGAATAAGCGAGAATGAATGGTGTTTTGGAGAGGGATCCCCTTTCTTCTCTCTCTCTCTCTCTCTCTCTCTCTTGTTCATTTGCTCGCTCTCTCTCCCACTCTTTGCAGCTTCCCAACCGTTGCCAGGCAACGGCACTCACTGCCGTCCGCAAGCTGAAGGTGCTTGACATGGACAAGAGTAGCCGTCTGGCTCCTCAGCTGTCGTATGAAATGTAAAACGCCGCAAATTAGAGACACATCATAGATCCCCAATTATTCTCTACCCCATTTGAAGCAAATGCTGTGCTTTTCAAGGCGTTCTATATGCATACACGCACACATGCATACATACATACATATATGCATACACTATGAGGGGAAAGCCTGATGACTAACCCAGCCGTTAAATGAATCCACACTTTTGTCATGGCTTTCCTTTATTGATGCCTCATTGAATTTATAAACTACACGGGTGGCTGGTTTTGAAAAAAATACAGCGACGAAAGATAATTTGAGGGTCTGTTTATATTGATATGAAACATAAAACCAGGATGCTGTGAGGATATTAATATAAATCTGACCATCTTTTTTGGGTTATTTATTATTGTTTGATGTCAGGATCATAGAGCAGACTGACGCCATATGTGATGTGCTCTGACTGTGAATTTGATTATGTATCTTCCATTATGAATCCAGAACTGCGACTGTAATGGAGAAATGATTAGTAATTTCTGACAATAATGCCATTGTTTTATGAACAGGAACACAATAAGCAGCAAGAGCTTTCAAACACTTTCAGAAGCACACTATTAATCATTAAATCAAATAAAATTATGTTAATGATCTATAAAATATCCATTAATCCACAAGCACACAGTTTCTGTCACTATCACTGATTTGGTCCCCATTTAAGTCTATGCTTTTTATTGTTACAACCACTGACAACCACTTGTTTTAATCATTTTGGTTTCTTTTCATGAACCAATTTTTCTATAAAATCTTGACTTACACATAAGAAATGTCTCTCTGGAAAGAGAAATTTGACACTTTGACCAAATAAGTGCTTCCCTGACATTCTGGTAAAATGTAGCAATCATGAACTCTTTCATTTCAAGAGGCACCTTAGTCACATTTCTATTTTTTACTACATTTGTTTGATTTCTTTAACATAAGGCATACGATACGATCAGCAGTGCATTATGATATACTGGCTTCGTAGTCAGATGATATAATGAAAAATAATGACATTTCCTGGTCTGCTTTGGGTCTTTCACTGCTGCCAAGAAGACAGAGTGGGATTTGGTGAGAGTAGGTGACAGCCAGCAGGGGAGAGATGTAATCTCTGATTAGATTCTGTGTAAGCAGACAGACAGGACAGCCTGAGCCGAGCCAGAGACTCTCTCTGCTAACCTGGCCTTCAGGACAAGAGCAGGTTGCACTGGGCAAACACAATATGGCCGAAGGGGCTGATCAGAGTATAGTAGAGAGAAAGCAGGAGGCCCCCACAGAAAATGGGTTGTGTGTGTGTGTGTGTGTGTGTGTATGTGTGTGTGTCTGTGTGTGTGTGTGTGTGTGTGTGTGTGTGTGTATGTGTGTGTGTGTGTGGGCGGGTGGGTATGTGTGTGTGTGTGTACTGTATGTGTGTGTTTGTGTGTGTGGGTGGGTGTGTTTGTGTGTTGGCAAGGTTGTTGAAGTGTGATTTAATGGTCTACCTATTTTGGAATCTTCTTTATCTTCTTTATCTAAATAAAATCCCTCCACTATGAGTAGTCTGATTGTCATGAGTTGTCATAGTGGTGGTTTTGGCACATCTTGGGCCCCCGCACTCTCTCCCTGAGGTAGACCAGAGCGATAGCGTGGGGCAGCCGGTGGAGATGCAGTTCACAGCTCCTCCCCACAGAGCCCCCCACCCCTCCATCCCAAAGATCATCTGCCCCCGCGTGTCTGAGTTGTTTTGCACTGCCGGCTAGCGTACGCTATAAACGGCAGGACACCAGGGATCTCCCCTTCCCTCTCTCCTCTCTCTGCACCGACACCTCAACAACACTCGCCTCCTCAATCAGCTCATGCATCTCCCCTCTCTCTCCCTCTCCAGTCTGTCTCCCCCTTTCCCCCTCCTCCTCTGCCTCCTCGCCCCATCCCCTCCACCCACTATCTCTCTCTCTCTCTTTCTTTTTCTTCTGTTCTGTTGTTATTTCTCCACACAAAAAAGCACGACTCTCTCTTGCCTCGGTTAGCCCGGCTTTAATAAATTCTTTAAAAAACAGGGCAGTACTCTGCAAGGCGAGCAGCCTGGGTCTGAGGTTAAAAAAGCAGAACAAGGGAAGGAGACGGCTGGAGAGAGGCGCAGAGACTAACCAACAACAAACTACTTTTTTATGCATTATTTTGACTGGCTGCAGAAAGCAATTGCTAGTGTGCCTCTGATTTAATAAGCAGTTCTCCAACGCGAGAAGTTTCTGTTTGTTTGACGCCGCGGCATTGGAGGCTGAGGCTCGGCACTCGCTCCCCCATCTTTTTTTTTTTTTTTTTTTTGTGAGGCGGACATGGAGAAATTGGCTGAGGGCTATGCGGTTGTTTTTTCTCCTCTCTCTCTCTCTCATTCCCTTTCTCTTTCTTTCACATCTTCCTTTTTTTCTGTGTCTCGGGGAAGGTAGCTACTGCTGCCCACGGTGATGGCGGGTGCCTCCGGGCGGCCTGGAAGGCCTGTGAGGTGGGAGAGTTAGACTGTAAACAAACAACCCACTCTCTCTTCTCTGTGTGTACTTTCTCTCCTGTTCCTTTTTTTCTGATGGAAAAAAGCCCTCAAGGACAGTCACACGCACGCTCACACACGCACACACACATCACAGCACAGTAGCCCCTCTCCCAAGATAGACGCATGCAAACACAATCAGTGCCCCCCCACCCCAACAACTGCACACACATGCACCAACCTCCAAACATAGAAGATCAAAGGGACGAAAATGTAATCTTTGTAATTCTCTTTTTCAGCCATCCCACACCATTGTGAAATTTGCTGCATTTGGGGGAGATGATTTTTTTTAAAGGAGAATAGAGAAGAGCAGAAACAATGAGGGATCTGTCACAGCTATCCCAGGGGGACAGTGTTTCTGGGGGTATACTTCTCCACGAGGGGAGGGGAGGGGAGGGGAGGAGAGCTTACTAGGTGGTTGGTGGGGGGGAAACATTGTTTCAAAGTAGCACAAAGGAGAACAAACCCAATTTCAAAACTTTTCATCATATCCATCCAAAGTCGAGTCGGGGCAGATACAAAAACCCACACAATGCACAGTTCAGTCGCTCGCCAGATCTAGCAAATGGAAATCAGTGGTGGCTCCTCACCCACTCTATCCAGACCTGTCACGTTGACACTGGAACCAGCAAGCACAATGGGATTGACCCACTTCCTGTTCTAGGGTTTGAAGGACGCCCGCACAGACTCTTCAGAGGGTTACCTGATGAATAAATCATTTCAGGGTTGTTTTTTTTTGTTGTATGTAATAATTATGACGGTGAAGCGTGCAATTTTGTGTGTGCTGGTGGGAGTAAGGGGAGCAATAGGGGATTGTGGGAGTTGTGATTTTCTGCCCATGCGTTCCGGTGCGTGTCTGAACACTGTTCCTCAGAGGTGCGTCGCCACAAAAAAGCGCCGTCGACTTTTTTTGGCTGACTGGCCTCGATACGGTTGCCGTTCCCTCCTGCTGGTCCATCAGCAGTCAGTGTATATCAGCGGCTGGCGAGTGAGATACTCTACAGCTGCTGGAGTGCTCCTTCCTCCTCCGCCGCCTCCTCCTCCTCCTCATACATAATCTCTCGGCGGCTCTGATGCTGTGCACAGCCGGGGTTGGGTCTGAGTGAGTCCACACGAAGCCAAGGCCGCCGAGATCTCTGCCCCGTCCTGGCCCGCCACCTTGCCGCGCCTCACTGCATATGGGGGAGTACTTTTTCCAGAGCCTGTCTTAAATGTGCCTGCATTATTAACCAGGCTTTATCATGCCTTATGAATCCCTCAGTAGAATGCACTCACCTCCTCCCTTTTAGGAGGGTGGGGGGTGAGAAAGAGATGGGGAGAGGGGAAAAAAAGAAAAGGAGAGACACAGGAACACAGAGAGGGAGTGATAGGAAGAGAGAAAGAGACAGAGAGAAATGAGAGAGAGAGAGAATGAAAGAGGGAGAGAGTCATAGAAAGAGAGAAAATCCTCCCTGGGAGGAACATGCGCCAGTGCCGTGAAACAGACACTGTCTGTCAGCACACTCACTCACCTCCCGCCTCGGCTGACTTATAAAACACTCGTCATGTCAGTCCTGCGCACGGTGCAGCTCCGAGCACAGCAGGGAGAAGAGCAGACACAGGCAACACCTCTGATTATGAAAGACTAAAACCACTGAGAGGAAACACACTTAAAGAGAGAGAGAGAAAGAGAGAGACAAAGAGAGAGAGAGAGAAAGAGAGAGAGAGAGAAAGAGAGAGACAAAGAGAGAGAGAGGTCAGGTTACGGTGGAGGGGAGAAGAAAAAGGAATATCTGCCTCCACACAGTCAGCGACAGTCCCAGTATTTGATAAATCCAAACTCCCCATACTGCCCCCTCTGCATTAAAACGCTGGCATTGCTCAAACAACACTCCCTGTTGGTAGGAGCAGCTGAAAAAAATTCCTCTCATGGATACATGTATGGACAGTGTTGCAAGGCATAGAGAAGCGCAAGACCGGGAACCACAAGCCAAAATCTTCCCTGGCAGTTGAAGGTCGGTGCTGGTAAAAGGGATTAGGAAGTATGTGAACCAGAAAGGAATGGAAAGCTTGTGGCGTCTTCTCCCTCACCTTCAGAGCGTGGATTACATTAAAAGTGACACCTTGTATTCATAAGAAAAGCTGGCTAATGAGCGAGGGTAGGCCTCACCCATGTAATAGAATAATGGTTGTTCGTGTTTGTGCAGCTATCCAGTGTTTGGGTTGAGCCATGAACTTTCCCAGCAAATCATTGTGTGGTGAGAGGCCTGGTCTCTTTCTGGGCCTGATAAGAATTACCAACAAATGACTGCCTGTTTCTAACACTATTTGCACCTTAAAACATGGCATCTTATGTACAAAAGAGACCGCACATGGTGGAAGTGCATTTTGCATGCCTCAAAATAAAACATGGGAGGAGAAGTGCTAATAGCGATTGATATTCTTAGATATTCTGGCATATGTATGAAAACAAGCACACCTCTGTTTTGTGGTGAAATATTTGTAACTGTTTATACACATTTTCAAAACTCTGTGTCTATTTTTCAAAACTCTACACACAAAACCCAACATTGCTCACACAAAATGCAAAATGCCTCAAATCTCCAGCCAAATGACACAAAACATTCACAATGTCATAAACACATCTCTAAAGCAAGCTGCAAGTTTCATGTCTAGCAACCAAACATTGGCTGGGATATAAGGTCACTTTCTGTTTGGCGGCTTTGCCACCAATTTTGATTGGCTGTGATGGGCAAACGATTTTGTCAATGGCTTCCAGAAAGTTATGAAGATCAGATAAAATATGTGACCTGTGAAAATGTTTTCGTGTTTCTGGCAAAACCAGACTTTTTCTGGCAAAACACACTTTTTGCAGAATTTGTCTCATTATGTCAAAACTCTACACACAGCCATATAAGACATAGCACTTGGAGATATACAACTCACATCTATGCCAAAATGAAACACTGCAATCAAAACTCAACAATCATTTCTAAAAATGTTATTATTGCAACAAAACCACACACACATGCACCATTTGAATTACTCTTTCAAATCAACAGCAACACACTATTGTGTTATATATAAAAAAATTGCAGTATTTGTGTTTTTATTGTTATTGTCATTTTCAGACTCTGTCTAAACAAAACAAAAATGTACCAACAAAACAATAGGAAAAAGGAAAAAAACAATCACTTGCTATTGAATTCTTTTTTTCTTGTGTGTGTGTGGGGCATTGGTGGGGTGGGGGTGTTATGGATCCTGTCTTCTGTTCAGAGGGGTATTCCAGAAAGGAGATTTAACAAACACTGAGATAAAACTTAACCTCTGGGTTGTCTGAACCTGTGGCGACTAAACCCGAGCTGTCGGTTCCAAAACACCGGTTACCAGTTAGTTCAATCAACCCTGTGTTAGATAACCTAGTTGTGCGCGTTCACGGCGAACTTATAAAAGCATCATCTATTGAGAGTCGAAACCATGAGTGAAACCGGCGAAACGAAGAGCACCGTATTTTTCAGAGGCGGAGTAGTCGAGGCTTACGAGGAGGAGAGAACTGTAATAACAAAAAAAAGAGCAATACTTAAGCGCCTGCGTCCGAGACCTTGCTTGGCAAGGAATAGCCTAACTGACCGTGTAAATGCGTACGTTTAGGATAGCCTATTTAATGTCAAAAGCACAATTAAATAATTCACTGGACATCACGTATTGTATTGACTGCTTTGAATGATGCTTTCTTAAACTAGCCTACCTTGTCACAGATTTAGTGGGCCATAGAATTCTTTGAGAATCCCAAATGTAAATTTCTATTTTAACGCGGGTTCTGCAGCTTTGGGCCAAGTTAAACTTTTGCGCTCCATCATCGGAAGGGTGAATGTTGGAAGGCATGGGTAGCCTATTGGACACATTTTGGTGCACATTTGGAAAATTGAATAACTGATGCTGACCTGCCAGTTGGTGAAACTACACTTTAATGATCCTTGTGGGTTTGTCTCCAGGAAAACGAATGAAGTTGCGCAGGAACTGCTTTAGCGCAAGGCAAACTTTACGCACCGACCGACAGCTTGCCGATATGCTCTGCGTCTCCACGTTACAAAAACTCGCAGTCGGTGAGCGATCATCGATGCACATAATTTGGAGAGAGGCAAAAAGTGTAGCCTATTGAAAAACAATTTTATCCCAAATGCCATCGGCATTCTTAACCAAACTAGTGACAACACGCATGGCTGAGCTGTAGGCCTAGTCTTAAACTTATTTATTCATTTTCTATGTTTTCCCTTTTTTGTAGCCTACTGCACTGTAATTATATCTTCAGTGTGTCTGAGATGTTTTTTGTCCATCCGATGTCTGGTGAGCCAAAGGCAAATTTCCACTATGGTGTTGGCTAGCTAATATTTATTTATTCTATTCTAATCCATGCGTAGCTTAATGTAGGGATGGAGTGGAGAATGCTTTTCAAGTAGCCACATTTAGGATTCAGCGGAAAAACTATAGCGCTCGTTTGGAAAAGAAAGGATGGGCTATCATGTGATGTCGTGGTCTTATCGCCCTCTCACGGCTAATTCCATGGATAAATATTACATGATTTTGTGCTTCTTTGTCAATCGGACTTTCTTCAAAATGAAACGTCATTGTGTAAAAATAGCGGCCTGGTTGAACATGCACTGAAATAACCGAACATAATTTAACATAACCTGAACAAAACCTACCCCCTACCAGGTTAAGTTCAGAGCCTATGTTACCATAGTTACTTACATTGCCTGATCATTTTTGAGCTTTCTGGAACTGAAATCCCAGGTTTACCGTTTACTCTGGGTTTACATACCCAGTTAACTTCAGAGCCTATGTTACCATAGTTACTTACATAGCCTGATCATATTTGAGCGTTGTGGAACTGAAATCCCAGGTTTACCGCTAACTCTGGTTTACCCAGTTAAGCCAGTAAACCTGCTTTCTGGAATACCCCACAGATCTGCCATGCATATGCACCCTTGAACTGACCCCACCTCAATGTCTCTGCATTCCCCTTCCATTGCTTGCAAAAGAGGCATGCAGGTATGTGGTTGGTGGTCATATACTTTTCATTGGCCCACTGAAAATAATTCTTTGATAGGTTTTAGAAATGGGGAGTAAAGGGGCAAATACAGAACTGTACACGGGTACTCACACACTTGAACAGGTAAACAATATTACCTGAAGTCTATTTGTAATGCTAAGCCTTAGACTGATTAGTGTTCGGTTTTCTCTGGAAGTATTTCAGGTAGCCTGTGTGTGTGAGTTTTACCAATTACCAGATGTGCTTGCATTTTGAATAGAAGTGTTTTCTCAATGATAACAGGAGATTTCACTTTTGAACAAAGTGTCTAAGAAATTGTGTGTAGTGTTTCGCAATAAGTGTGTTGAATTGCAAACAATATGCAAAGCAGGAAATGTGTTTAAGCTATGGTTACACAGTGTTTAAATTATGCCACAAAAAGATTAGTTATTGAGGCTTTGGTCTAAGCATTAAATTTTAGTGTGTAAGCAATGGGCAAAAATGGTAACTTGCGGACAAACAAATATAAAAAAAAAACACTTGACAGTGACATTTGGGGCAGTGGTGGCCTACTGGTTAGCGCTTCGGACTTGTTGCTTCGGAGGGTTGCCGAGGTTGCGAGGGTTGCCGGTTCGAACCCCGACCAGTAGGCACGGCTGAAGTGCCCTTGAGCAAGGCATCTAACCCCTCACTGCTCCCCAAGCGCCGCTGTTGTTGCAGACAGCTCACTGCGCTGGGATTAGTGTGTGCTTCACCTCACTGTGTGTTTCACTAATTCACGGATTGGGATAAATGCAGAGACCAAATTTCCCTCAAGGGATCAAAAGAGTATATGCTATACTTATAAATAAGAGTGACATGACACTGTTATGAACACATCATGACTAGGGCTGGGCGATAAAACGATAGCGATATGTATCGCAATAGACATAATCAATATCAATAAAAAATATGTTCGATAGAACATTCGATAATTAAAAGCAACACACACCTCCTTACGTTGTTCATAAATAAATATAGGCTAAATATATCTTGCATTGTAGCTATGTGCAACTACCAGAGTAGGCGATAGTAGGCCAACCTCAACACAGACTCTATAAGTCCTTGCTCCGTGCACACTCTCTCTCTCTCTCCCTCCCAACAGGCGCATCCCTCCTTAGCATGCACGTAATCCAAACATTCACAATCGTGCAAGACGACTGGCTAAATTGCTATTAAATCTGGTTAGCATCATTAGCAAGCTGCACGAATTTGTTCAAAACTGTTGCATTCAAATTGACTGCTAAATTCTAATCATCTCAATCCCGATGCAAATGGAAAAGTACTTTCCAAGACTCAAACGGGCCTGTCCCAAGAAGAAAAGGTATTCATTTGAAACGTAAACACACGTGGGGAAACTGAACAGTCTAACCAGTAGACTATGATAAACTAGCAAAGTACCGTATTTTCCGGACTATAAGTCACACTTTTTTTCATAGTTTGGCTAGTCCTGTGACTCAGGTGCAACATATATATATTTATATATATGTTTTTTTCCTCTTCATGACACATTTTTTGACTGGTGCGACTTATACTCCGGTGCGACTTATAGTCCGGAAATTCCGGTACAATATTTTCAGGCTTCAGTGCTGCTTTTCATTCAGACTTGTGCACATTTATTTATTTGAGTGTTTTTCAAGATTGTGTTGCTATTTCTTTTCCCTGTTTGCTTTGATTGATAACTGAGGTGATTAAAATCAGAGGAAGGTTAAGTTTAAAATAAAGTGTTTAAATTGAACTTTTCCCCTCTTCTGGTCCTTATCTGAAATAGATTTAAAAAAAATAATAATAATTATCGATATCGACTGATATGAAATACTTATATCGTGATACAGTTTTCAGCCATATCGCCCAGCCTAGTCATGACACATGAAACCTAACCCTAATCCTAATCTCTAAACCTTAATCCTAACCCCAACCCTAATCCTTACCATAACAACCTAACCCTAATCCTAACCCTAACTTGTTATGACAAAAAACGAATGTCACTTAATAACAGAAGCGTTAATGTCATAAACGTTTATGACTTGTTTATGACACGTTCATGACAGTGTCATGTCACTCTTATGTCGACACTGTCAAGTAAAGTGTAACCAAAAACTCTAAAATCTGATTCATTTTAATTTCCAAGTATCTGCATTGGTTCTGGACATTTCAACCAAAAATCAGATTGAAATCAGATTGAAAGGGTCAAGCTAGAGTATATAATCTGTTTATAGGCCTACCCTTAGGCAATGATCGGATGGTGTTCAGTAAAGTAATCAGTATTTAGAGCACCAGTTTTTCTTCAATGTACTATGTCAAAACAACCTTTCACGTCATCCACTTCCCAGTCAGCTAAACTAGGGTATGAGGCTAAGTCTGTCATCTGACATGTGCAGTAAATACTTTGAGTTTTTTTTTTTATTGGAGTAGAACTACTGCTCTGTATGTCGCTGCTTGTTGAGATCTTATTATCATGTATAATCGCTAAACTTTTTATTCTTTTTAATGTTGCCATTGGTTAACTCCATTCAACTGCGCTTGTGGTTGAATTGTACCGTTCAGCTATGGGGACCGCACGATGGGTGCACTGATGAGTGCTGCTTACATAATGAAGTGAAAGCGTTGTAATTTCCGCACAATATGGCAAGGCACAGCGTTCGCTTTCTGCGCCTAGAAAAACTCGATATTAGCACTGTCTTCGTACATCAAGCCCTCTCTCAATCACTGTCTGTCTGTCTGCGAGTGTGTGTGTGTGTGTTTGTGTGTGTGTGTGTGTAATCTCTCCGTAGCTCTGAGCCCTGTGTTGGCCTGTGGCCCACAGTTTGTATAACAAGTCACCAGGCCTACGAGTGGTACAACCTACAGCTGACACTGTGGCACATTCGGCCCCTTGCCCCCTTCTTAGGGACACACACTGTACCTCTGGGAGCAGGTGCGAGTTAGAGACGGTCTTGCTGAGAGACGGGCAACATATTGCAATGCAGTCTTCCATCCTTGCAAGCCCCAGTCAGTTGAATCCCATAAGATGTCCCGTGGCCCCTGCAGTGTCTCACAGGGGCTCTGAGAGTCCTCACGGCTGCTGGGGACTCTCTGATAAGCCGCATCCGAGTCGCCTATGTGGATTTGCAGCTCGGTCTTCCAAAGCCTCTTTAAATGCTTAAAGCATTTCAGGAAAGGAGACGAGAGAGGTGGGGAGAGGAAGGGAGAGGAGAGGAGAGGCGAGGTCTCTGTTCAACACTGTGGGTTTGAAAATAGTCCAAGGGAAATGTGGCAACTTCCAACTCCCCAGAAGCACACTTCCTGCTGGGTCTTGTTTGGGTGGGTGGGTGGGTGGGTCTGATGGGGAGGTGCGTGTGTTTGTGTGTTGGGGGCGGTGTTTGGCATCCAACTTCCTCTGCAAGATAGGCACTGTGACCAAACATTTGATAAGACGTGGAAAATTAAGGATGAGTCACCTCGAGAAAGAGAGAGGGAGAGAGAGAGGGAGAGAGAGAGGGAGAGGGAGGAGAGGGGGAACAGATGACAGGGAAAGAGTGGGGGTGGAAATGAGGGAGAGATATTTTCAAACAACAATTATTTGCTCTAATTGTGTGTCCTTGGCACCCACAATGATGCCACATTGACATTCTAGCTTGCATGTCACCGGCCAAGAAGGAGGCTAATTAATATGGTAATTAACCCACGGGCGAAACCTAGCAACACCTCTCGTTAATGCTAAATGATGAGGGTCAAGCTATCAGGTTCTCGCGGTTGCCAGATGTCATCGGCCCTGATCACCTCTGACAAGGCTGCATGATTAGTGCTGAGATATTAGGCGCTATGTCGACATGTTGGTCTTTGCTCGTATATCCGTACAGCCAAGGACTGAAAGTTTTAATGGATCCTTGAGGGATCCGTCAAAGAAAAATGCATCCCTAATTTGATGACTGGCTGGGAGGGTGTGGAGAAATTGATGGTTACACACACACACACTCTCAGGGGCTTATAAAAATTCTGGCTTTTGCTGGAGAGGCTTAGCGTCTGTTCCAACAAAAATGTAATTTGTACTCACTCGAATAAGCGGCACGTAATTTTCCATCAAAAGGCCAGATTGTCTGAATGTAAACATCGGTACAGTCGAAAAACATTTAGAGGAGTGTGCTTGGAGCGTGCTCAAATAAACACACACATTTGTCATGAATTAGAACAATGCTATCTGTCAAATTACATCTGTAACATTCTCTTGAGAGCACTGTTCCACATTAAGCTCCTCATTGTAATGCAGTGGAAAAAAAAAACATGGCCGATTGTTTAAATCCTGCCAACAAACATTGAGGCATTCAAGTCCAAACAAGAAGCACACTGTCCCCTTGAATGGTGAGGAAGCATGTAAATGTTTGCATGTCCACCCTACAAACAGAGCTGATTACAAGAGTTTGATGAATATACAGTTGTTGCTGTGAGAGTCGCTCCAAATAACAAGAGCCTGTCAGAATAGGGTCAGGGCGGTGAAAACCAGACCTCAACCCTGCCTGACCCTAGTGTCTAAGCCTCCTATTGAAGGACACTTGGATCCGGACAAGAGCCAAATCTCATTTGCGCTGAATTAAGCAACCGCTGTGTCAGAATAACCGCTGTGCCAAATTGACAGCTCTCTCTACATATTTCATGTTAGGCCATGCAGAAGAAAAAAAACATTATGCAACCTAAAGAAAGAAAAAAACAATATCAGGAACATTTTCTTCTTGCCTTCCAGTAAACACTTGAGAATCCCAGTCATAACAGATCTTGTGGCCTACACCCTTTCTCTGTTTCTCCCTCAACCCCTCCACCCACCGGTCCCCACCCATCGACTGCACCACCCCAACTGTCTGATTAATTCAAAAGGTTGGCTCGCATTCACAGGAGGGGCTACCTCTGTCCATCTGAGGCGGTGGCGGTCGCAGCTGCGTGCTGTTGAGGCGAGCGGGCAGCCACACTGAGGCCGGCTCGTTAATGTAAATAATTCACCATTATCTTTATCCTGATGGAATCTTAATTGTGCCTCTGCAGTTCCTCCTGAAAGCCATTCATCAGGGCTTGGCTTGCAATGCCAAAAGAAGGCCAAGCCGCACAGCGCCGCCTCCCTCGTCTCAGAAAACAGTCCACCGGCAGTGGAAAAGGAGACTTAAATACACATACATATGCGCACATATTCACACATGAACATATATGTGTACATGTGCATACACATTAGAATTAGCATACACATTACACTTCATACATAAGACATACTCATGCACACACAGACACCAAAACACTTGAACAAAAACAGACTTGTAAGCACATGTACACACACACACACACACACACGCACACACAGACATTAACTTGCAACCATATACATTCATGCACATACAAACACACATGCCCACCTTCAAACCCCCACACACAAAACCTCACTGAGAGCGGATTAAGAATTAATGACATTTTCCTGCTTTTTCCTCATTTCATTCTGTCGGTCACCTGCTTGATATCCATCTTCATTTCAAGGAGGCCAAACACAACAGCGGACAGGTCCCTGTGGTAAAGGTGTTTGTTCAGACTTCATCTAGATCTAGCTGGCTTATAATGAAAGCCCATTCAACCTTATATAAACCTTGTTTTGCTCCTTTTGTCTGACATTCCACACACACACACACACACACACACAAACAACACACACACCAGACACTCACACCAGCACTCTTCACATTTAGAGAGAAAACCATGGTTTTCTGCAGAGGCATTTTTACCACAGGGTATGGTCTATTTCTGACTTACATGTGATACAGTCTCACTTCCATGTGAAAGGCCACACATTTGAATCACGGACACAGGACACTATTGAAGATGTCCATTTTGTCTTCAGTTTTAGCATTTCTGCGGTCGTTTCTCAGCACAGAAGGACGCCATTGAGGTGCAGTCCGGCCACTTCCCCCGTCTGCTGCCGAGTCCCCCTACGCCCACGGCTCTGCTGTCAGGAAAGGTCATCCTAGCCACTAATAGAAGTGCAACACGCAGGAACCCCCTCAAAGACTGTCAGGGAGAGTGGGCGAGTGAACAGGCACAGCAGGCAGGCAAGCGAGCAACCACCTATTGTTAGAATTTATTAAAAATAAGAATGTGGGATGTGAGTGACTGTAAAAAGTTTTTTTTTTTTAATTTGGAGATTGTGTGTGTGTGTGTGTGTGTGTGAGAGAGAGAGAGAGAGAGAGAGAGAATGAGGACCCAGCTACACTACACCGAATCAGTTTCTACACGGGTTTTCGGATCAAGTCCGATCGGCGTCCACAAACACTGTATCAGTTTGGGAAGCCTTAAAAACCTGCATTAAAAGGCTGATTCTGATTCTTGAAAATCATGACAAACCACAGCTAATAACTATGGGTACAAGGGAATAAATAACCATCAGATAAAATCTGAAAACTGGGGGGAAATGAGCAATGTATGCCAATTGGTTTACTGCCTGGGTGCAATAGACAGCCTGCATGCTACTTTATAGGAATTCAAATTAAGTTGAAGCTAACAAATAAAGTTAGCTTCTCAGAAGGATAGGCTATGTATGGACGCATATAGTCCCACTGTTCATAGGCTACATCTTTTTAAGCAAATAGTATGCACAACCCTGTTTTCAGTGAGCATGCTGCGACTTGGATGTAGGCTACAATGTAGGCTACCCCGGTCAGCTAGGCTATTGCATATAACATAGGCTGTTATAATCTGTAGGATAATTGGGTTGATTGCGATTTTCATGTGACTGTGCTGCACGAACATATTACTTTGTCAGAAGTTATTGCTCTCACTCCATCGTATGGGCTTGTTTGCATGTCAACAGCCACTGGCTATCATCATGCCCACATTCTTTTCACATGAGTTGTTTTAGTCAGTTGTATAAAGAACAACAAAATAAACTTTTAGATATGTTTTTCTTTGATTGCTTCTTTACATGCGCCTATTGATCGCTATTGCAGTGGAATAGGCAGACTCCAGTTTACACAGAAACCCAGGTAGCTTAAATGAATAATGTGATGGACATTATATAACATAGCCTACACCGTGCTATAATGATCAAGTGGGATTTGTCACATACACTGTTACAGTAGGCTATATAATACCTACAGCGTCTTTAAATTGCATATAATCCGTTGTCATTCACTGTATGGCTGTCGAATGAAAAATACTTTTTGAAAAGCAGCATGGCCATCATCACGTGAAACAAGAAGAACGAATCAGGGAAGGGAACATGGGCTTGTGCATCATCTCTTTTCAGATGGTTCCGCAACTCACTACAGACACACAGTCCACAGTCCATACGGCTGCGGAACAAAATGAGTTCGGGCTCTCCAGCGGATCCAAATTGCTCCACTTCGGATACGCTGATACGATGGTCTAATGTAGAAGGGAGGGCGAATCATAACAAAAGTGTGTCGGATACATTTGTATCCGACATAATGTAGATGTAGCCTGAGAGTGTGTGTGTGTGTGTGTGTGTTAGATAAATATAAAGACTATAGGAGGAAATGGTTCATTACATTTTTATAAAGGACGAGCTATGAGGCTAAAGGTTGAGATGGCTAAATGGAATTAAATCAATCAAGTCAGATGACCGGCTCTGTCATGAGGTCTGTTTAGTGGCTGAACAAATTACTTTGCATATAATATGGACAGATTTACATTAATCCCTGCCGGACTTCAGTGGAAAATATGGCGCTGGAAGTCCAAAAAAAAAGTCTTTCTGCTGAGCAACAGCTCTGCCGCTCACACAGCTGGTCGAGGGGTCAAGCCACCAGCATGCAGCCAAATGCACCCACATGCTATACCCACCCACACACACACACACACACACACACACACACACACACACACACACACACACACACTAACTACACATACACACACACATGCACACACCCACACATAGACTCACACTCATACGCTCCCCTCCACCTGTCCTGACCTCCTGTTCCAGTACCTGCAACACACACATGGGGGCTGTCAGGAGACCCATATCCTCTGTTGTTTTATCCCACCCTCTCTCTTTCTCTCTTCCAACCTCTCTCTCTCTCTCTCTCTATTCCAACCTTTCTTTCTTTCTCTATCCAACCCTCTTTCTCTCTCTCTCTCTCTTTCTCTCTCTCTCTCTTTCTCTCTCTCTCTCTTTCTCTCTCTCTCTCTCTTTCTCTCCTCCGGTTGTTTTCCTTGCCTTGACATTCCCCAACCTGCCCTGTCTGCTCCCCTCTCTCCCCTCCCTCCCTCCTCACCTGTCTGCACACCTGTTTTGGGAGCCAGCCCCATGCCCCTGGCTCGGGCGGGGCCCGAAGCAGAACAGACAGCCCCTGTGTCTTCCCCCTGATAATCATCACATTGCTGGCATGCCTGCTCACACACACACACACACACACATGCACACACGCACACACACATTCACACACGTGCATGCACACAGCACTCACATTCACACACACACACACACACACACACACAAACACCCAGCCTGTCCAGAAGCTCACCTCTACCCCCCTCGGCGGCCTCCGTTCCCAGTCCCTCCCCCCGCATCTGCCCAGCCATACATCACACCCTGACAGGCTCCCAAATCTGCAACAATAAAGCCTCTTCCACAACAACCTGGACACCCCCCCAGGCACCGAGCGTACGGGGTCGACACGTGGATGACTACAGTGTGTGTGTGTGCGCGCACGTGTGTGTGTGCATGTGTGTGTTTGTGTACGTGTGTGTCTGTGTGAGGAGGCGAACAGCTTGAGGTCTCAGGTCGAATGAGATGAGAATCCATAGTTAAGACCATCCCCTTTGAATCACCTTATGCACTCAAAAAATAACTAACCGTGAGACACAAAACATTCTCAGGCGCACAATGGCGGATCAAACCCAAGACTCTGGATCAATAGGCCACACCAGGGACGTGAGATTACAGCTATTTGTCTAAAGTGTACCATTTCCATGGCCTGTTCCACCAGGCTGGGGGCCCCTCGGCTCCTCGGAGCATGAATACCCCACAGGCTCCAAATGTCTTTTTGTTTCGGCCTGAACAGGAGGCCCTGTGTAGTATAATTGTTTATTTATTAATTCATGGTATCTGGTTGCCCAGTTCATGTTTTACAAAAAAGCCCACAGAAGCAGATTAGCTATCAGGGCCAGCTGTCCATGCCAGACAACCCTTCCCCTATCTCTCGCCCTCTCTCCCTCCCTCTCCTTCTCTCGCTCTGTCTGTCTCTCTCTCTCCCCACACTCTCTTTCTCTCTCTGTCTCTCTCCTTCTCCACCCTGCTTGTTGTGGACACAGGCGTCGAACAGATGGACGGGATCTAGGATCAATCAGTAAGGATCAATGAGGGCCGTCTGATAGAGGGCAAAAGGTGCAGGTGACGTCTGAATTGGGGTGAGCTACAGGGTAGGGTGGGGTGGGTATTTAGGTTGGGGTGAGGGAAAGAGAGGGTGGGACTGCCATCACTTCCTATATTCTCTCAACAGGGGGCATGACATCCACAGACAGACTCGCATAAGACAACTACTCCCTAAATACAGACTCTGTTTCAGAACTGGTTCGAATCCGTTGCTTGCGTGGTTCTGATTTGGCCCAGGAGATAGATCTTGGCCAGGGCCAGCTCAGAGCCGGCTGGTCTGTGGGCCAATTAGCCTTTTTTTCTTCATTCATTCATATTTCTGGCGTTAAACACTGTCTTTGAATAATGAGTTCCAGCTATGAGATCACTAGCCTGCAGTGTTGTCTTTTGGCTTTAGGTGGATTATCATTTAGGCCAAAAAGGCATGTCTGTAGTCTGACTAGGTTGTCTGGAGCACCACTTATTTTGTAATCTTTTTTAAAGGAGATCAGTCTTCATTGTTCTTTGTTCTGCTACAGCAACTAGTCAAACAGGACGGTCAGTTCTGGAAAAGTACAGCATGTCACCATATCACGACGCAGACCTGACTGGTGTTTGGTTAATCATAAAGTACAACAAACGCAGACTTGCGTTTGGCACCCCTGTTCCTCTTTCTGTAAACAAAGCAGTCCAGATTAGCCCCGCAAACCGAGATTAAAACCACTTCTGGCTCAAGCGTAATGAGCTTAGAATCCCATCCATCTTGCTCTGAGGAGGTGATGCCTCTTTAAAACAATAAGGAAAAGGGTCAGAGTTGAGCCTCCCCTTCTCCTCCCCCATGTAACCGACAGAAAACCCAGCAGTGGTCTATTATCCCCCCCACACCACCCCACCCCACCCTCATGTTGTCTCTGGTTTATGTTAGCATAGCTAACTGAGGCAGCCCAGGCTTGGGCGGTGATTCCTGACATTCACCATAGCACACAGAGGTTATACACAACGAACGGTGGAGGAAGGAAGTGAAGTCCATTCTGTCAAATCAGACTGTTAAAAAAAGCACGCTAGTTGAGCTAACAGCAACAGGGAGTGGAATCTAGGACCAAAAAAGAAGGTGGAAGTGGAAAAACCAAACAGTCATATAAAATTCCTGTTAGCCATACCACCAATGGCAGATACACACAGACACGCACACTTTCACAGAGACAGAAAGAGAGAGAGAGAGATATACACACACACACACATATACACACACACTGAACATACAGTATGTAAAAAGACCAAGCAGTAGGGGTTGCGTGAGTCAGAGAACAGAGGTGCAGGTTTACTGCGGTTTCCTGTCTCTGCCAGGTGGCCTGTGGCTCCCAGCTGGGTGAGGAAGTGGAGGGCAGGCAGGCCCAGGGAATCCCACCTCTGCACACACAGGCACCACCACCATCAGAGCTGCTGCCATTAAGATAAGCATGGAAATGTTCATAATGGGGCCTCTCCAAAGGGATCCCTCTAGCCCCAGGTCCTTTGTGACTCAGCAGGGCCTGTCTGTCTGGCTGCCACGCCGCATCGAGGACAGAACTTCCTGTCTTCAATCGCGAGCCGCCACCAGGACTTTTAAAATAGGAATCATGTGTACTTTTAGCATCTGGTTCATTGTTTGTGCACCAGGGTGTTTTGACACAATGATGCATTGGAGATGAGGTCCTCTCCTGGCATTTTGTATTCAAATGACCAGGGCGAGTTGGGTCCTGATGTCGTCGGCTCATTGTAGTGCGTAGCTCTTGTGCTCATTTGAATTCAGTGAGTACACTTTGTCTGTGCCAAATTTCTGAGGCACTTCCCATTTTAGTTCCTTGGTTGGGTCCAAAGTGAGGAAACCCCTCTTTGATTTTAGAAGGTCTATCTTTACTAGACCAAGCATTTCTTTGGTGGCAGCTTGAGTTTCATAGCAGCTTGATTTGGAGTCGCTGAATATTTAATGTTAATGTAATGGGGGAGAGTAATAAAACAACTGCAAATCTCAATTTATCCTGTCAGCACTTAATTGATCCAACCTTTGGATTTATGGAGCCTTTCCTGTTGCTGGAGGCGGCAGTAAATGGCTAGACTGTAAATAGTGAAACTAATTCACAATGAGAAAAATTCCTATTTTACATTTCAAAGGGTCTAACTATCTCATTTGAATTATTTACTTGCTCGTATGATGGAGAGCCTTGGGGGAGACTATTGATTGTGCAGATTTAGGACCTGCTGGCTGGCTAAATGGCATTCTGTGATACTCAAATGTTAGTGTGGGAGGTCTGCCTATCTCCAAATCCATCATAAAAATGCATTAATCAATGAAACTGTAATAAGGTCAGTCTTTTCAGCAGCAAAACATGTTTTTCTCATTTAGTTGGGAGAGAAAGCTTTTTTTTTTTCTAAGGCAACGAAACAAAACAAAAAAAATCTCTTTTTGTTCACCAGAACAAAGCAGTTCTCATTGACTGGCATCTGTGCTTTTGATCGTAGCCTATTTGCCTGGAGTACAAACTAAAAGACTGCGGCCTCTCGCGATCAAGAGAATAGCACAATCGGGTCAAGGATTGCCCAGACTGATGGAGGCCAACGCATCCAGATCAATACATAATATCGTACAAATTGAATTCGACCTAGATCGACCCAAAGGGGGTGTGAGACGCTTGGCGATCTGCGGACGGCTGCAGAGTAAATCCTACTGATTAGCATGGGGAGGGCTGAGAGGGGGCATTGTTTGCCCGGAGACTGTAATGGAGAGCAGGAGGGAGGGTGGGAGTGGGAGTAGAGGGGGTTGGGGAGATGGCAGGCAGAAGGGCAGACGTGCAGGCAGAAAGGCAGGCAGGGGTGCTGCAGTTCTAGTTTATCAAGTCCAGTCAGGGTGATCATGCTGACTTTCCTATCATTTGCTTGAAGAGGTTGCAGCGACTGCCCCACCACCACCACGGCTAACCACTGCATTTATCTTGGCGGTGTCTGCCTCATTCCTTGGGACTCAGGCAGGCAGTTTCCTGCTCTTCCTTGGCAAATTTGTCAGCTACTCGTGGCTCTTATCTTGAAAAAGCAGTGGAACAACTCATGCAATGAGAAAAGAAAATAAGCATATTCCTCACTCTGTGATATCAGGGTTGTTAATGGGTGGTCTTGACATACTTGTATACTTATAACTACTCGCACTGTACATATATGACAGTTGCATTGTTAGCATAATGTAGCCTATCTAATCTATTTGAACAGGAAATAAAATCTTGCCAATTATGTGTCATTCCAATATGAAAATGTGTCCAGTTTGTATTCTGTTAGTATTAAAAAAATTGGTAACACTTTACTTGACGGGTGAGTTCATAACACATTCATAGCAGCTGTCATAAACTGCACATAAAGCATTCATGACTGTTTCATGAGACATGTCTCAACATTCATACCAAACCTTTCATGAATGTGGAAAACAGAACGACGACAACTTGTCAAAATAAAAGTCTAACCATCGCAAAGGTAAACTAGCCTACGTTCAGACAATCAGATTGACCAGTCATTTAATCTCTCCAGCCTTTGTAAATATTTCATGAATATCTTATGAAGTCTACATCGAATGTCACTTTACTATACAAGTTGTGAAGTATTCGTAATCATTGAGTTTAACACTGGGAGGTAAACTAGCCTACATTCAGCTGACCCGTATTTATGAAACCTGGAACGGTTCGACATTCCCAGTAGCAAAAGATGAGAAATTATCTGCAAAGGTTACATCATAAAACAAATACATTTTTATGAAACAAAAATGATTTGCTTGACCATGTTCTGTCTTTTTGGCACTGGAGTAGCCCATTGACTCAGTGATCATGTAAGAGGTTTGGAACAAAAACGGCAATTGTGCTTTGCGATTGTTGGACTTTTATTTTGACAAGTTGTCGTCGTTCTGTCTTCCACATTCATGAAAGGTTTGGTATGAATGTTGAGTCATGCCTCATGAAACAGTCATGAATGCTTTATGTGCAGTTTATGACAGCTGCTATGAATGTGTTATGAACTCACCCGTCAAGTAAAGTGTTACCAAAAATGTATATATTTACAAAGCATTTTAATGAAGGGCCTACATGTGACAAGAGAATGTGATGTGCCTACATGTGATCTTGGTTTGTTTTTGATGTTGAGGAAGTGCTAATCTCTCTGCCAGGAGGACAACACTCCTCTCAGCCAATGTTTTTCTGTAATTCTATAGAGGGCTGCTTCTCAGAAAGGATCTTAAAAAAAAAAAAACTCACACGTTGTTTTTCTTCAAAGGTACTTTTTTCAGTGTTTTCTCTTTTTTGAAGACCTTTTTGCCTAGTCATTTGATAACTAAGTGTGCCTATGTCTGAGAGACATTTTGCGGTCAGCAGGAGAAAAGAAAAGAAAAAAAAACGAAAAAGACTCACGTTTCCTCAGAGGAGGTTGTTTTGTCGTTTTTTTTTTTATTTTTTTCATCTCTCAGACAGGCAGCACTGAACTGCTTCAGGAGTGAAGCTTGGCTCAGGCTGTAGAGGTTAAGGGCACATTTATTTGAGCCTATCTAATTGATGCCTGTGATCGATGGAGCAGAAAGCTTCGCTGCAGAGCACGCCAATACACACTGATTCCCTAGAGCCTCCACAGCACAGAGGCTGGCACCTCATCCGTCACTGGAACCATAGACATCCATATCCACAGGACCTCCACACTATTTTGCACCTGCCCCTTTCACAAAACCCCTATTGATTCTCACACCCACTCCAAAAGCTCTCGTCATTATTGTTATGAGGACAATATTCCAGGATTTTTAATTAATTACACTATAGCTAGTTGAAGCAAAGCTGACATTTGAAACTAACATCTGATTCTAAATGTTGAACTGAAAGTGTAAATAGTGTTGCGGGTGTACAGTTTGAAAAGGTCGTCCTCCTGAAAGCTTATACGTGGAGCCCTGGATGTGTGACACAAGGCAAGTAAGTGACTGGCCACAGAGAGATGAAAACTTACCCGTGTTTGACAAGCAGACTCAAACATTTATATAACCTGCAATAAACATTTATGAGCATGAAACTTCTTGCAGCCAAAGAACACATGAAATAATTTTGCTGGAAGAGATGTGTGTTTATTGCCGGCCCATATCGAGAAGCCTGTGCGGACGCTGTCACTGCCTAGGCCATTTGGCGGGGCGAGAGGTTACTCACCGAGCGTCTGGCTGAGTTTGTTTTGGGGGTTTGCAGTGCTGGACAAGAGATCAAGTCCTCAGAGGACACTTGTGTCACCTTCCGCACCTGCCCACTGTCTTTCATATGCGCGTGTGATCTCTGGAAGGGGACAGCGGAGGAAGGGAGGAACAGGGGCACTTGTCTGGCCTTCTGACGGCGGAAGTGCACAAGCAGACACGCAGGTGGCCAAGCAGACACACACACATACACACACACACACACACACACACACTCACACACACATTTGCAGGAGTAGCTCAGTTTGAGTGGTTTAAACATAGGCCTGAGCCTTTTTCTGGTTCCCCTTAACCCCCCACCCCCACACCTGGCCTCTGTGACACCTCACCACCACCATCACCACCTTGACCCCAATGCCCAGTTTGACCGTTTAATCCCTCTCCCCACACACCCACCGGTCAGCCTCAGTAGCTTTGCGTCCAATGTGTCCAGTTAAGTCACCAGGGTAAAGTGGTACAGATTGGCTGGCTAATAATTAGCCATCAACTACACAGCGCTGGTTATTCATGATCCGTTGGACAATAGATGAGATTAGATTAGCTTCAACTTTACAGATCTTAAACTTCACAGATGTTAGCACTCCTTCCTCCATGGAAAAATACTAGATGTGTGTAATCATTAATCACTAACAACATACGATTGCTATGCTATTTCTGTCATATTTCTATGTTATACAACATTTTAAAGCATAGTGGAATGCAGTTTCATCCTCATTCTGAATCTGAACTATGAAAAGGTAGAAGTACAACTTTACTTCCTTTTTACAGTAACAGTTCTTGATTTTTCTGCCAGTTTTCTCTTCCACTAGCCTGACGAGCCAGACCCACATTAAAATGTAGGGTCTGGGCACTCACCGTTCACAGTGCTCAGTCCGAGGGGCGGGATAATCGGTTGTCTTTCAAATTCCCTCTGCACGCAATAGGACAGCGCTATGAGTCCCATGTGTTTCCCCATCAGCGGAGCTAGTTGGCTAGTTCAAACTTTTGCCAACTTAATAAAAGCTTAACTCGTGTCACACTGTTCGCCAACAGCAACATGATCTTATTTGTTTTCAAGTAGCAGGGAATTCAAGCCAACCCGTTGCAACTCACACGACTCATAGACAATTTGATTGGCCTGATAGAAGTTTAATTTTTCAAGCTCACAAGCCAACGGAGAGTTGCTAGCCTAGCCCTGGCAGCAAATGTAATTCGCTGCCGCTAGGGTGCGTCTAGATTTCTAGGCTACTCTTCCACTGACATTTTGAATATCCACTTTATTTTGATACTTACCACTGACTATTTCATAATGATTTGATTTGTTGATAATATGTAGTAGGCTATCTGTTGTTTTAAATGTTGTAAAAAGTACTTGACAGTACTGTAAGTCTGTCATTCTTTGACCATGTGGACAAATATAAACTTGCCAGTTGCCACAGTTCAGTTCAGTTTCACTCAAGTGTTCTTTTACATCGATAGCAATTTCAAATACTGGCATTTGCATTTCAGAAGCAGCAGACACAAATACTGTGGCACTGAAATTCGATAGATGCATTTGGCAAGAAAAAGATTTTCTTAGAAGTCTATTCCTCAGAAAACATTTGCCCATGCTCTTATGTTTCCCTGCAAAGCATTTTGAAAGTTCATCCTCCTCTTTGTTTATTTTATGTGCTCCCAGCAGCTGGTCCTTCCCTCTCTATCTCTGTACTCGAAATGACGTCAAGAGAGAGAGAGAGAGAGAGTTGCTCTGCCTAGACCAGGGCTTATGGTTTCAGTTTGTTACCATAGCAGCCGTCCCCACTTCCTGCCAGAGTACGGCTTCCTGTATTCATTCATTTTTGTGCACTTCGGCGGGGGTTACAGAGATATGTTTACAATGCCATAAAAGGGCTCTCGTGCACAGAGAGCGAGCAAGAGGGTTTTCCCACAAACAGGCTCGCTTTCAGCTGGGATTGGAGCGTGCGCAAATAATATGCAAAAGGCGTTCTTGAGAAGAGACCAGGAGTTTCTGAGGAATACACATCATTTCCCTCGTATACTGTGTATTCATCTGCCTCCCTTCACACGCTATCAAAGCCATTTACATACTGTACAGGAACTCTTGACATACATTTTGTTGAGAAATTACTCTTGCATGCATAGCTGTGTAGTTGTATATGACGCAGCAACAGCAATGGTTTTATGGTGAAATGACAGTGTGTGTGTGTGTGTGTGTGTGTGTGTGTGTGTGTGTGTGTGCGTGCATGTGTGTGTGTGTGTGTGTGTGTCTTGTAAATGCTATTCCTTGGGCCAAGAGATCCTGTCGTGTAGACAGGGATTGTGCATGTGTATTTTTGCTCTCGTGCTGTGGTTAGTGCAGAAAGATCACCGGGCCTCTGCAGGCCAAGGGTTGGGTGTGCGTGGGCTCATCAATTTTTCCATTGAGACAAACCCTTTGAGTGCTACAGCCTTTGTGCAGCAGCAATCCTGTCACCACAACGTGACTCAAGGGAGACACAGAGCACACACACACAAATACACACACACACGCGCTGTACACCCGCTCACCGGTTGTTTGATTTACTGCATTATGATTTAAACCCTCTATAGGCTATATTTGTGTAATAAAGAAGCAATGAGCATCAAATAAAACTTGTAATCGTGGCAACAGTTGTGTAATATAAGAAATAAACATTGGAATGCATATTAGTTCATCTTCTAAACTGTCTGGAGAAAGCATAGTAAAGAAGAGAGCTAAATAAATAGTTCTTAACGTTCAACTCTTCTAGACAGTTTTGCACGTTCGGGGGAATGTGTTGTAGCCCTTCTTTGGTGTCAGAAAGGGAAGGGAAGAACAGACAGATACACACACACACACACACATGCACACACGCACACACACACACATTTCATCCGGTGCCGGGGGAGTGTATCAGTAGCCTCAGCTGTCTTTCCCTGCAGTAATGACATGCCATAAGTTATGGAGGGAGAAAGAGTGGTTCTGGGAAAGAAAAGACGCTGAGGAGCAGGCACCGTTCTTCCTCCAGCACCTAATACCAGGCTCACAGAGCAGAGTTCTCTGCCGGTATTCCAATCCCCTTTTATCATATATCATATATCTCAGAAACATGTTCTATGAGCTATGACACAAAATACAACTGACTGGAGATTAGTCAACAAGCCAACATGTAAGTGTGAGAATGTTAGCACATGCATGCATATGAGTCATTTAGTGTATGTGTGTTTGTGTGCACATTTGTGTGTGTCAGTAATGTGTCTGTATGTTCATATGTGTACATGCATGAGTGGGTATCTGCATGTATGACTGTATGGGAGTGTTTGTGTGAGTGAGTGAGTGAGTGAGTGAGTGTGAGGTGTGTGCCCATGCGTGTGTGTGTGTGAGTGCGTGAGTGTGTGTGCGCGCGCGCGTTTGTGTGAGTTTGTGTCAGTGTGTGAGAGTGTGTGTGAGTGTGTGTGTGCATGCGTGTGTGTGTATGTGCATGCGTGTGTGTGTGTGTGTGTGCACATGCCGTATTTTCACATGCATGGGATTTTGCATGTTTCTGTGTGCATTCATTAAGGTAAGGCCCGTTTTCATGACCAGTACGGTAACAGAGTAGAGGCACCCAAGTCCCCACACACGCACTCGCACAGGCACAATGCTTGCTATTAGTTTCTAGGCCACCAAGTGCATGGGTTGCACATTTGTAGACAAGGGCCTTTAGCCACTGATGATGCAGGCGTGGGGAGCGGGGGGCAAGACCTGAGAGCGCAGGAGCGCAAATGCAAAAGGTCACTGGCCTGCGGTTACGCAAATGCATGACAACTTTTTGACTTTTACTAGAAAGACATGGCGTCCATGGGAGAGAACAAAGGCCTGCGCCAGTTTGAGCAGGAGTGTGACCACAATGTGTCACAACACAAGCCACAGGTGCTTGAGCATAGTGGTGTGGGGGACCTCGTTACCTCGCGTGCAGGCATCAGCAAGAACACACAGCAGCAAAATAAATGCCAATTGTCCTTGTGGTCACATTAACACACTGCCCACACACGGTTCACCTCACCTTGAAAGAACACACACATTTCAGAACACAGCCTTAGGAAACTGACATTACATGCATATGGCAAAACGCAGAGAACTGACACTACATGCATATGGCAAAACGCAGAGAACCAAACTTTTTTTTTTTGATGGACAAAAGATTCGGAGGCAGTGTGTTAATGTGACCTACTCAATATGAGGTTGTATTTTTTTGTTTGTTTTTTCTTTGTTTGACACTGGTGCCCAGCCCCATGAGAGTCCTATCTGTCTGTCTGTCTGTCTGCCTGTCTACCTGTCTGTCTGCCTGCCTGCTTGACTCGCTGGCTGCTTCTGCAGGCATGGGGGTTCGGGCCCCACTTGGTTCTAAGGGTCTTCCCAGAAGGTCAGTGTCGAGGGTCAGCATGGATCTGATGCAAACGGACAGCTGCCCCAGCATGGGACACTTCTCACACCGGACTGTGCAGCCAGCGCAGTGTATGAGCGACAGAGCTGCAGGGTTGAGAGAGAGAAAGAAAGAGAGAGAGAGAGAGAGAGAGAGAGAAAGAGAGACAGACTAGGCCCCCAAAAAGGTACTGACAGTTCATTCGGCTCACAGCTGTATAAATAACAGACCATGTGATATTTTAAACAGATCGCCATTCTTTTCTTTCAACTGTGCAGGGGAACAAACAAAAAAATGGCATGGTAAAGGAACTAGACACACACACGACGCACACACACACACACACACACACACACACACACACACACACACAGCTTTCAAAAGCCCATCAGCAATTTCACCCCCCTCCCCCACCCAATTTTAAGTTTCATTTCTGCTCTCAATGTCTTAATGACATTTCGAAGAATGCTGATGAAGACCCATACTGCGGCCTTCCGCCTCTTACTTATTTTACCACTCACTCCACAATACAACATAACTGCCACAGAGTCAGTGCATGTGCAACGTTTTTTTTTTTTTGTCACTCAGTCATCCAGCTGAGTAAGACTCCTCAGCAGAGCCGCTTTGTTTTTTGCGTGTGAAGACAGAAAGTCTGACAGAAGTGACCTCGCCTGCCTCCCACCACCAGACGCTCGCTGTGCGCGCGAGTTGTGCAGCGAGGTTGCCTGCGGAGACAAGAGCCATGCTCAGTTCCCGTCCCCCTTAGTTTCGCTTTAGACGCTTTAGACGCTTTAGAGCAAAGTAACACACGCCCCGAGTGCGTCAGCCCCATAATAGGGTTGCCTGCCACTTCTGAGAAAGCCTTTTCACTGGAGTCCAAGTATGACTGGAAATATGATGCGAGCATCTCAAAAGGTTAAGATGCCGGTACTGGGCAGAGAGAATGCAGACAGAATCACCACCAGCAGCAGCTGGAGTAGCAGTTTGGTACGTGCGTGCGTGCGTTCGTGCTGCGTCTGTCTGTCTGTGTGCGTGTGTCTGTGTGTGTGTGTGTGTCTGTGTGTGTGTGTGTGTGTGTGTGTGTGTGTGTGCGTGTGCGTGTGCGTGTGCGTGTGCGTGTGTGTGTGTCTGTGAGAGAGAGTGTGTGCATTAGGGCGGGTGGGGGATGTACAGTACTATGCTTACTGTAAAAGCTTAACTTTTTCAATGCCTCAGGCACACATTTGCAGTGTCAACTGAGAATGCTCACCAGCATGATGTGATTTTAGTGCTGCATTGCATCAGACACACTGTGCCCAGTGTGTGCGGCAGCAGTGCGAAAAAGAAATATTTTATCTGGAATGGGTTCAATAAAAAAGTTCTACCTAATGACAGCAACATCCCATTTCTATTGACAGCAACATCCTTTTCATCTCTCTCGCTCTGCCAAGGTTGGACCAATCTTCCCTCAGCTATAACAACCTCACTCCCAAGCTCTCCATCAAAACAGCTTTCTTCTGCTGCTGCTGCTGTCTTTTCAGCCGGGTCTCTTCTCATGTTCCCATTCACGTTCGGCAGTCAGTGGCAGAGCCCCAGCGGCACAGCATGCACAAATCAGAAATCTCTCCTCTGAGTGTGCGCTTCAAACAGCGTGTGCCCACATACACTCTCACTTGCCTACCAACTAGTCCTCCTCTCTTTATCTTCAATCTGTCTTCTCCCTCTGCGTACCCCCAGTGTGTGTGTGTGTGTGTGTGTGTGTACCTGTGCCAGCTTTTGTGACAGATCAGATCCTCTGGTGGTATCTTTCTGCAGTTATTTGCAGACACATTTTCAAACTGAATGCAGTTCTGGAGGAACTTCCCTTCCCCCCAGATGAGGAAGAATATAAAAATACAAACCTGAGCCATTTTCAGATTAAAAAAAATGCTTTTTTATACCCATGAATCCAGTTTATTTCCTAATTTACATTTACTTCAGCTAGCTGTTAAAGCAGCATTTTGAAACAAATCCATCTTTGAGACCAATTACAGCACGGCAGAGGATAACGCAATGGAGCATGTGTACTCCTGGATCCATACATACTGTGGGCTGGATTCTTAATAGCAGACATGAGAAGACAGGAAAGCTGTGAACATTCAACCCCCCACCTGGACACCTCCATACAGTGTCAGAGAGATGCATATGCAATGCTATACGTGTGTGTGTGTGTGTGTGTGTGTACAGTATGTGTGTGTAGTAGCCATCGAGTCATGTCATCATGTCAAGGTAGCCACCATGTCATTGCATGCCTTAAGCACCACTTCATGCATAACATAATGATCTCATATACAGACCTGCCATTATGACTCTGTTTTTCCCTGACCTGTAGCGACTTGACACCTCAAAATACAGGTGTGTACACATTTAATATTCTGCTATGAAATGCATGATGCTGTCAGGTACCATTGGGTAAGAGTGGAAAAACAGTCCTGCTCTAATAGACATTTTCTCATACTTTGATTGTGTTGTACACAGAAATCAGGACAATCTGACACTGGAGTGTTTTGTTTTAAATTTATTACCTAAAAAAGAAAAATGTCCTATCACAAGTCACACTGAAATGTATTGCTTAAGAAAAAAATATATTTAGAGATTTTCAATGTTCATTTTTAATTGATTATTTCCATTATATTTCACCAAAACAAACAAAAAAATATGGGACACTGCAATATTCATGCAATGCCCTCACCTTGTCCCACTGGAGAAAGAAATGCACAAAGAAATACAGGATTCACAGTTACCATTTTGGTTTTTATAAATTAATACAGTCACACATGTGCTACAGCGGCCTATAGCTAAAACATTGTATTTTGTATTTTGACTCTTGTTATTATTTTTCGTTTGTTGGCTACAAGAAAGAACAGGCAACTCAAAGGATGTGATCAGAAATCCACCAATAAAACTGTTTTGTAAATGCCCCTCCCACCCTCAATCCCACCCACATCCCCATGCCCCGAGTCACCCCAACCCCCAAACCTCAAACCTTTTCTGTTCTTTTTTAAAACCTTTTTGTCATTTGCACACAGGTGAGGCACACACAGAGTATATTTCATACATTTATATAAAAAAAAATTAAATACAATTTATTTTTTTAAATCGTTGTTGTTGTTGTTGTTTGTTGTCCAAAGGAGCTGGGAAGTGCATGTAGTCTCGTGTCCTCTGAGGACTTCTTCATTCAGAGTTAGGGGCACTTTGTTGCTATAGCACTACTCACAACTTCTGCTTTTTTTTGTGGGACTGAGGGGTATAGAAACAAAAGACATGAACACAACTGTGAAAGCCTCCGAGAAGCAATTCCGAGTATGACACAGATCTCACAATATCAATATTAGAAGTCCTTGTGTGAAACTGTTTCTGTGCAACCTGGTGGAAATACTTCGGCCGGTGAGCATTTGCTTTCCTCTGTTTGTTTTCTGATCGACTGTGAGGGCAAGACTTTTTAAGGCACAGAAGCCTTGACATAATATAGACTCCACCTCTTAGAAACATAAATAAGACGTGCCCACATCCTCTATGCAAACAGTTTTGACGAACACAGAGAAGGAGAGAAGAGAGAACACACACACACAAGAGAGAGAGAGAGAGAGAGAGAGAGAGAGAGAGAATAGGACATCCCAAATTTGTCCCCCCACCGATGCCATTCCCCACCCATGCGACTCAGTTAGTGAAAGATAAGGCCACTTAAACAAAAGACGAGGTTCACCTTCGGCCAGCTAATCTCAAACTGCAAACTCTGTTGAGTGCAATGTTGGTTTCGTTTTTTTCCCACCTCATTTTTCCCCTCATTTTTAATGCAGTTTCCACAACAGCGTAAAAATAAAACTGGTCCAATATACTCTTTTATTTTCCCTGTTTGTCCACATGCGTCTTGCTGAAAAATGTCCTCTCACAAGTGGAACTTGCTGACCACAAAAAGAAGTCTTCTCTGCCCATGTTCAAAGAGGAACAACTGACCGCTCAGAGTTATAATCCAGCAATGATGCAAGTGAGAAATACACACACAGTCCAGTTTTCCAATTTGGTTTGTGATGGACAGAGCAGATAAATGCAGATTCGCATGGCATCACTAATCAATAAAATCCTACCCTACAAAAAAGCAGCTCAGTGTTTTCTTCACAAAGTCATGCATGTGTATCTTCTCCGCAGCACCACACTTTTTGTTCCAAGTCTGTAAATTTTACAAAAGGTCCAAGATAATTCTCTCTTCTGCATGCAATGAAAACTCTAACACCCCCCCCCCCCAACACAAAAGCCCGAGTAGCAGCATAATGTCTAGTTTGTGAAGGGCCTGATTTGATATGTTCTTGAATTTATGGGTGGAGGCACTAGAAATAGAAGTGAAGCTCGCAAAACTGGAAATTTTGTGTCCCTTGTTGTTGTGTACTTTTTTCCTCCCAATTAAATTGGAGAGCATGTGAATCTATAAGGCCTAAACATGGACTGGCAAGTATGTTTGGCTGCATCTTTGGAGATGCAATCCACACACAGCTCTTGAATACTTTTACAATACACCCATGACAAATGCAAATGACTACTGTTTTTATTTGGCAGTCCAGAGATCATCTCTTTGAGAACATGTGATGATTGTGGAAAGAAATGGCATGATGTTGCAGTCCACATTAACCAAGTGAAGTGGTTGAGAGCAAAGAGTGAAAGTGATTTTGGAGCGAGCCTAAATAATGAACTACAGTAAACTTTGGGCCACACTTGAGTTCATTTACTCGGTCATCCACAAAAATGCATACACCCACATGCACGCAAACAAAATACAAACCACATACACCCACTCCACTCAGCTGATTAAAAATAAGACAAAAAACTCCTACCAAGGTTTACAGAGGTTGTGACTTTACAGTAAGAAATAAGAGACATATTTGTGGACATGATCTCTTCAATGAGTAAATGAATGAATGGTTAAACAAGTGACCTAGAGAAAACATAAATTACAGTACTGTAGAAATCAATTTTTTTCCAGGACTTGAGCCAAGCCATTTTGGGAAACTGTTTTTTGAAAACAGCAGATAAAAAAGTGAAACAAAAATAGACGATTTTCTTTCTTTATATATATATTCAAAGGCATTGATTTTACAACCCTCGGCATGACTTTTATCTCTTTTATTTATTATTCTTTAATTATAAATTGTGTTCCTATTTATGAGCTGTTGCTGGGGTTTCTTTTTGAGATCCACTTGTTTTAGATGGGAAACATGCATTTCCTTGGGTCTGTTCTGTTTGTCCTCTGAAGTCGTGGCCACTGGAGGCTCCATTCCACACCTTCCACGCTTCCAACCAGCCACCAAAACGAAATCATAGATATGTGCAAATAAAATACCTTTCAACTGTACGAAAAAACCTGAATGCTTTGTGAACAATGCTACATATTTCCTTAGAAAAAATACGTTCTGAAAATGAAAACAAAAAGGAAAAAAAAAACTCTAAGAAATAACACAACTCTGGTTGGTGATCTGGAGACTGCAAATGCCCATTCTGTACGACAGCAGGATTGAGATCTGCATCTTTTTTTGTCTGTTCAGTACACTGAGAGTCCAGTTTAGCAGTTTGAATCTCCATCCAGAGTTCTCCTTGGAAAGCTAGAAAACAAACAATCAAACAAACAAAAAAGAGACACAAAAAGAAAATACACCAAGTCTGCTATGCTTAGTTTTTTTTTCCCGTCTTTTTCGTCTTAGGACAGCAAGCATTTGTATGCTCAAAACACAGGTGTCCTGTCTTTGTCCCAAAACGTTATTCTTGTGTTTATTTCTTTTTTTATGTCCCCACAGAAGTCAACAAAAGCAAAACACTTTTGAGTGCCAAACAAGTCTTTAGACACAAGGAGAAGTGTTCCTCATCTCCTCCTCTTCCTCGTCGTTTCTATGCCACCTCAAGTCCACATCCTCTCATCAGCAAACACCTCTCCGTATCCTTTCCTCACGCGTTTCCTCCACTCTCCTCCGCTCTACGCCATAACGTACTCCGTCTTCATGTCAGCCTTGACGTCAGGTTTCCACACCGAGTCCTCGAAGTCCAGGTCCAGGGAGCCCTCGCTGGACATGCTGCTGTTGCTGTTGCTGCGGCCGGACTTACGGTTGGGCAGCCAGTGGTAGGGAGCGCGCGAGTCCCGCCGGGCCTTCCGGCGCAGCCGCTTCTGCTGCATGAGCAGCTGCAGGCGCTCCACCTTGCAGCGCGTCGCCCGGTTCTCCGTCTGACGGATACGCTCGCCTGTGGAACAAGAACAGAGGGAGAAAGAGAACGTTAGAACAAACGGCAGCAAGAGAACCCGGCAGCTCCTCATCATTCAAAGCATCATCAATCTTTAGTTGCCTCCCCAATCTTTTGGGTGCCTGTTTTGACTTGTTGTGAAACTGATATTTTTGTTGTGTTCAAAGGGGGGAGGGGGCAGGAATGAGTGGGTGAGTACAGAGCAGAGGAAGAGGGAGAGAGAGAGAGAGAGAGAGAGAGAGAGAGAGAGAGAGAGAGAGAGAGAGAGCCAAAGGCAGAGCTGGGCTGCAGCTGAGCCTGGTCAGTGTTATCTAAGGCCAAACGCAGGACAAATAAACAGACCAGAGCTGTGACACTGCTGTGCTTAAGAATTCCCTGTGTTCTCAACACTCGCTCCCTCTGCTAAAACACACACATACACACACACACACACACACACACACACAGATGTAACCCTGATCATCTCACACTATGCCTTGACTTTCCATTACCAGATTCAGTCAGTTTAAAACTGCACAGTAATTCCACAGTTAATTCAGAAGGCCTTGCAAACATACATGCACTGAACATACCAGCACACTACAATCTGCTCTTTCCCTTGTGCAGTCAATGAAAATCAAGGCACACACTAACAATAACAAGCACCAAAGCAATACTAACTGCATTTAGAGCCGTTGATGTGCCTATGGAACCAAAACCCTCCAGGGAGAGTCCCTTTATGCCACCCACTAGGATCCGGCCACTCTTCCCCCACCCTCCTCCCATACAACCTTAATTTCATTTATAAATAAATTCAGCAGTTTCGAAGGAAGACGGCAACCACAATCTATTAGCCAGCTCCATTAGAATCTATCCAGGAATTAAATAATTAAATATAGGGCTAGAATGTCAATAATCCCAAGCAAGGACCATCCTTCACTCGAACACACACACGCACAAGCACAAGCACACACACACACACAAACACACACATCTGTGCAGTGCACACACAAACACACAAGCAGCAGCAGTAGCTTTTAACATGGATCGATGGCAAATTAAAAAGACCTATTGATTAAACCTTAGCTCTAGCGCAGCCATCCATCTCCAGGCGAGGACACTGCTATTGGCTTTCAATAGAAAATGCAAGCGAATGGAAATTGTAAGCGAACAGAGCCTGTCCCCCACCCCCATCACCCCACCCTACACCCTTTTCTCCATCTTGCTCTCTCTCTCTCTCTCTTTCTCCCTCCCTCCCTCCCTCCTCTCTCTCTCTGTCCTTCTCCCTCTCCTTTTATTGCTGCAGCTTCCTGCTCCACATCCATTGAACCACCAGCCACACACCCACCCCCACTGCCTCGACCCTGCAGCCCCCCACCCCCACCCCACTCTCCTGCAGAGCTCCGGCAGCCCCTCGGTGTGGAGCTCTGGGAGGGACGTGCTCTGGAATTTCACCACCCCCCCCTTACAGGGGCTGGAGGAGGGAGAGGACAGCCGGGGAGCCGACTCGGGAGTGGAGCAGCCCGCGATCAATTTGACCCTTCCCCTTCTCATCAGGCTTTGTGTTCAGTAGAGCTTCATCTGCCCTCCTCCTCCTCCTTCTAATTAGCCTCCTTTTTCTTCTCTCTTTTATGTTTTTTCCCCTTTGTTTCTTTTTTTTTTGTTGTTGTTGCAGAATATGAAAGCTCTACCACCACTGAAACCATGCTAATATTGGCAGAGCGTGTTAAACGTTGATGCTGATGGTGTTGAAACGGGTATAGTGGTGGTGGTGGTGGGGGATGGGGTGTCCACTCTGGGCTGCCAGGCTGTGGATGAGTCATATCGACATTCTTCTCTCTCTCACTCTCTCGACATGAAAATAAAATTCGCGTCAGCCCTGCGCCTGCCTGCCTGCACGTCAGTCGGCCTGAGATCAGAGGAGGACGCAGAGCCTCGTGCCTCGCAGCACTAAAAGCACAGCCTCCAAGGGCTCGCCAGCTCCCGCCACGCTTGCATTCTGTGAGGGGTCTCTTTGTTTGCTACCAGCCTTCTCTCCCTCTCTTCCTCTCAACCAACCCCCATAGCCCCCCCACCCTCACCACCACCACTGCTATCAGCAGAGTGGCTACAAGGCCGGCAGCCTGATAGCGCAAGGAGGAAGCAGTGTGGAATGTCTCTCTCTCTCTCTCTCTCTCTCTCTCTCTCTCTCTCTCTCTCTCTCTCCGACACACAATTTCCCCTCACGTGTGGATGGCTGCTGCTCCTGCTAACGCTAACGTAGCTAACACTGCTGCCCTGTCGCTGCATACTGAGTTATCTCCTTCAGCTGTCCTTTGAATTATCCTCACCACCACCACCACCACAGAGCCACGGCTGGGAATCTAGGCCAGCTAGCCTCGTCTCCCATCGCAGACAACATCCCACAAGCTGGAGGGAGTGTGCAAAAATAATAATATTTAATAATAATAATATAATTTTTTAAAACACACGTACACACACAGACACATCCACCCACACACTATACTCTTATGGAAGACAATGTCCTGGTACAAGATGTTTTAAAAAAAAAAAGACTAAGGGTAGCTTAGACAGACAGAACACAGCACCTCTTCTGAACCTCTCTCACAGGCTCTCGGGATCTTCCTTCTGCCTGCTAGGGCTCTGCCTTCCGTGTTTGCCCTCGGTTAAGTGTTTGCGGTGGAGTGCCTGAGCCGGTCCAGGTGTCCACAACAGTGACCTGGCACGGGCGCTGGAGCCCCACCTCACCGGAATGTTCAGTAGGCTGAGCCTAGCCTGACCTAACCTTCCCTGCTGTGTTTTTTTTCTCTCTTGCGCACGCTGCTAGCGTCACAGCCCTGTTCCTGCCCTCGTGATGAATGCCGTGGCCTGGGGGGACTCCGGGAACTATGTTTACTGCGCAGGGGCTATTATTAGCTTGGAGCCCTGAGCGGCCGGGCGGGCAGGTTGTGCCGGCAGGGGCTGGCCTGCACTGGCCTGGGTCCTCGGTCGCAGCTTTTCCTGCGGAGCCGCCTGGCCTGACACGAGAAGCACCGGCTGTCTCGGGAGACAGCGAGCCGGGCCACGCATGTGCTGGGTGGGGGCTGGGACCGTAAGAGGAGGAGAAGGAGGAGGAAAAGAGGAGAAGTGGGGTTACCGGGGGAACAAAGGCAGAGCACATGCAACGCTATCCACCCCTTCCTAATTGTTCCAAGGTCCTCAAAACAAAAAAAGACAATCATTTTTAAAAGAAGAAAAGGAACAGAAAAAGAACACACACACACATCTCTTGACCATTATCCTGATTGTGTTGTACAAAACTGGGCAGAAGAGGAAAGAGAGAAGGGTGTGTGTTTGCTTGTGTAAGCGCAATGGGTGCATATTAGCTTTAGGTCATGAACAAGGAAAACACCCAGTGCACACAGAGAGAGAGAGAGAGAGAGAGAAAGAAAGAAAGAAAGAAACCACTCCCTGCAATCTACAAAAACTTCCTCCACCCCTCCGGCCGGAGTCCCTATATGAACACCGCATTGTCTGTCCGAGCAATGTGCTGCAGTGTCCTCAGCGCTCACACACACACACACACATACGCACACACACACACAGAGAGACAAATACACACACACGGCTCTTTCAAATGGCCCAACTAATGCACCGAGCAGCCGTAGGCACTGACAAGCTGCACACAGACTAGCATGAAAGGACAACACAATGCTGGCTCCTCCCCTGCAGTGCAGCTGTTGGATTAATGCAAAAGATATACACCTGGCTCTAGGCTCCCTTCCTCCTCAACCTCCCCTCATCCATCCTCTCTCTAAATAAAGTGCACTGACGGGGGTTCCAAAGGAACAAAAAAAGCAGGCAAACCACACAAAACACAGTTGTTAGGGAGGGGGAGGGAGGGGGGGGGGTAAAGAGGGGAGGGAGGGGTGAGTGATAAGCATCTCCAAAGCCCTCAAGTACTACCAGGAATTCAAATAGCAAGTGAGTTTTCCACATTAGCTTTAACAGTCAATGCTGTTCTCCCAGGAATGGAAAAAGCATCAACAGCAACAACAGCAACAAACCGAAAAAAGGCACCAGACAAAACAGAAAAATAAAGCATGCCTTTTATAGATTAAGGTAGCCCTGAGCAGAGCTGCTGCCTAGCGCACATCGGTTGCCATGTGGTGCTAAGCCAGGGTAAAAGCAGCAGTAGGGAGACGGCCGGACTGATTTATGAATAAATCGATGCAGCGGTCAGCTCGGCCTCCAGTAGTATGTCCGCCAGGCCAAGCCTGGGGGGGTGGAGAGGGAGGGGTGAGTTGAGGAACAGCCGGGCAGCAGCTACCAGGGAGATTAAATGAGATTCCCTCCCCATTGATCCCTTAAAGATCCGCTTAATTAACAGTCGTCTCTGACTGGTTGTTTGTGTTGTTTGTTTGTCTTGAGTAGCCCTGGTGATCAGACCGGTTTGCTGTTTGCGCCGACATCATGGGAGCGGTTTCTCCAGGAGCACGGGGGCTGGCGCACACAGGGGGCCGCTAAAGCCCAGACGCGTGCTTCTCTCTAAGCTCGCCTTAAAGATTTTTCTCCACAACCAAAGTCCGCCGAGTTGTCAAACAACATCTCGCCCTCTAATGCAGGAGGGATGTTTCTTTTTTTCTTTCTCTAGCAGCAACCAACACCACCTCACTTGTGCAGAGCCTGTGTTTTCTCCTACCCTATTTAACAGCATGTAATCCTGCCTGCTGGAAAAGCGCGATGGAGGCAGGTAGGGCAGGGCAGGGCTGCTGCTGCAGCACTTGGTGCCCAGCAGCGACGCATCGCTCCTGCAGGTCTGGGAACGGAGCCAGCGCAGCCACAGGGTAAACACAAGCTAAGGGTGGCCACCGAGCACAGGGCGGCCATTGTGCTCCTCCACCATCTGGATCCTGTGTTTCGCAGAGGCCAAAGGGAGGAACCAGACAAGCACTCCAATGCAACATCTCCATCCTGACACAGAGGCAACAGGCATCAATGGCCCTGCAGGGGAGTGCTGGGTCTCCAATGGCCCCTGATTTACATATTTGAGGCAGTAAAGGCCACCTGATGCGGATCACCAGAACCCTCCCCAACAAACACACACACACACACACACACACACACACACACCTTACACCCCTTTGAGAAAGGGGTACACGCCTTTGAGAAAGGGCCGCCGGCCGTTAGCAACTCACAACATGTGCGCCGACAGGGGAGCGACAGCGAGGGGATGAATTATTCACTTGGCCCCGGCTGGGCAGGTCAAGGTAACGCTGTGACAGGGACGGGCAGGAGGGGAGGGGAGGGGAGGAGGGGAGGCCTACGGGCACATAGTCAGGAGGCCACAGACGCCAGGAGCTCAGAACCAGCTAGAGCGGATCACTGAGGAAGAGGGACAGGCAAAGGTGTCCGTCGAGCTGGCGCTGGGGCACAAGAGAGAGAGAGAGAGAGAGAGAGCTGGAAACAGAATGCACACAGCAGTGGTTGCAGTCGCGGCCGTAGTTTGCTTAAAGGCGGATTAAGCAAGCAGCGAGAGGAATTTCAACATTCCCAGCCCTTGTCTTGTTTTCTAGAACTCTGCCTCGAAACACCAGCCCCACCCGGTCACCACCCCCCCCCCAAACTAAACTAAACTAACCCTGCCTGACAGATAGTGGAGAGGCGAGAGGAAGGAAGAGAATGAACGGGCGCCCCTCCCTGAGCGTCCATCCCATCCATCCGTCCATCCACTCATTGAGTGTCTTTTTTTGTTCTCGTTCCCCCCTCTGTTGAAACAGGCAGCTGCAGTGGGGAGAGGGCCTAAAAGCCTCCTATAATCCCCTGGCCTGGAGGCTGTCTCTCTCTCTCTCTCTGCTCTCTCTCTCTTGCTCTCTCTCTCTCCTGACTCCACAATGGCCCGGGTTGCTGCCCCTTCTGACTGCCTGTTCATACGGTGCAGACAAAGGACCGGACTGAGCAGTGTGTGTGTGTGTGTGTGTGGGGGGGTGTAGGGAGATCCCACAGAGCGCAGGAATTCAGCTAACAATTACCCCCCCCCTCTCTCAAGCCCCTCTTTACCCTGGACTCCCCCTCCAGCCAACCCACACACCCCACCCCACCCCACCCCATTCCACCCCCCTTCGGCTGGCCCCACTAGCCAACCACCCCCGGCTCTCCCTGCACAAAGGCCAGGGCTTGTCATCGCCAAAGGTCTTGCCAAATCAGGGGGAATCATTGGCTTTCAAGTGTCCTGGGATTGAGAGCTTCTTTTCTGAGCCACTCTTCTCCCCATTCTGGCGCAGGAGGGGCGCTGAAGGGTGGAGGCGCCTCGTAGGTACAGCCGACGTGGTGACATTTCCACACAAAAAAAAAAGAAAGACAGAAAAGAAGAGAGAAGAAAAAAGAAAGAAAAAATGTCTGAACGCGCAACTTAAAAAAAAAAAAAACCTGCAAAACATGTGCAGCTTGTGCAGCTTTTCAGGTTCACCGTGTTCCTGCTGATAAGAAAAAAAAAAAAAAAGAAACTTTTTTTTCCCAACATTTAACTAAGTTAAGTGCACAAATGAAGGCTGTAGCTGCTGATGGCTAAGGAGAGGCAACAAACAAAGGAGAGGTCTGGCGTACTTTACTCTTAACTCGTACTCGTAAACTTGAGAGCGAGCGAGAAAGCAGGACTCTGGCGGCCCGGTCGAGCCCCGGGACAGCTCCCCCGACCCCCATCTCCCAACTGGAGGAAGCACCAATTAATCTGTGGGCAGTAGCCGGTCGGATATAAACAACAGCTTTTATGAATGGACGCTTGGTGTGTGAGTGTGTGCCTGCTTTTTTCCCTCTCTCTCTCTTTCTCTATCTCTCTCTCTTGCTCACTCTCACTCACTCATTCCCTTCACTGCCTTCCCAGCACAATGTGCATTCTTCCAGAGCTCATGTTTTTTGTATAAATCTATCTATTTAAAGGCCAAAGGAAAACAAGCAGTCATTGAGGCACTGGACTGGGCTTGGAACGCCTCGATGGCTTTTGCAGACGGGGCTGTGTGGAGTTCTGGACAGCATGAGTGGAAAGAGTGGGAAGGCCCACTGACTAGAAGGGGGGGGGGGCTGGGCGGGGGGGAGGGTTCTGGGTTAAGAAAACAGACAGGCACCATTTCACATGATGTTTTTCACATGATATGTATGTATGTGTGTGTGTTTTTCTAGACAAAAATAAATAAATAAACAAAAGAAACACATCAAAACAAAGCAGAAGGGATGAACAATGCATTCATGCTTCTTGTCAAAATAGTTGACTCATAAAGCAACGCAGCCAGACTGAATACCCAAAAATGGAAAGCACCATTGCTCTGTTTGAACAAGCATCAGCGAGGGCTTTGATAAATTATATCAAAAGACCTTTTAATCATCCATTTAACGTGCCACAGCAGTAGCTCAAGCCTATGATTCAATTTCCCACTAAACAGCGGCAACAGCAGCAGTAGACACCAGAGTGCCCCGACGCACGCCTGTGAATGTTATCTGCACTATCAATCTGCTGCACCCCTTTCTGTCTACTCAGGCCCGCTAGCACAGTCACCCCCACCCCTATGAGCCCTTTGAAAGGAAAGCCTACACCCTTAGCTGAGCGCAGACACAGACCCGGAGCCAGCTAACCACAGCGAGCAAAAGAACGACCGAGTGAAGCCTTAAAGAACAAGTCTAATAGGAAGGTGGTACCGGATACCCCAAGGCATCTCCTCTCTCTTTCTCTGTTTCTCTCCCTTTCTTTCTCTCTCTCTTTCTCTCTCTCTCTCTTTCTCTCTCTCTTTCTCTCTCTCTCTTCTTTTTCTCTGCTACCCTCCCCCATCTCTCTCTGGTTGCCTCACTCGTTTATTTCCCTCCTCCACCCTTCCTCCAAGCTCCTGTGCCATCGCTATAAATGTCTCCGGCAATCCATGTCTCTCACTCCTCATCAGTAGAATTGGCCATCATTGCACAGACTGTGCCCTGGAAACCCATTTCAACACAGCACAGCGGCAGCAAGCCTATTTCCACGCAACAAAAACTTTGAACCCACAAGAGTAAGATTGCTGTATGCCATTTTATAGCACCTTTTTCTGATTACACATCTCCAATTCACCAAATTTGACAACCACCATCAACTGATCAAAATGATATCTTCAACCATGAACAGATGGGGCTGCCTATTTTATGCCAACTTTTAATAATACTAGCTCTGCACCCATTATGCCAGTAATTGATTCAGCCGCCTATTTCTCTGGCTGTAACCACACAAGAAGCAATCTGCTCCAGCTGTGCCTCTTCTAGCCAACAGAACAGGAGCACCTCTATGCATGCAGCAGACATATAGGGCCCTGTCATGTCATCTAACTGAGGGGCAAAGTGCAAGGTCAGGCAAGGACCAAAGTGTCTCCTGTATGAACTGAAGCTATCATGTGGGGGCATTGAGCAGAGCCATGGATGTTTCCACGGAGGATCTTCCTCATGGTATTAAATAAGCAAATAGATTTTGCTATCAAGTTATTGAAAAGTTATATTTAGTTACTTATTGATAGGTTATTATTAAGTTACTGAATTCCTCGTCATTTAAACGAGGACCCCCAGAGCTACACCGTGGAGACCGTACTCACCAGGAGTCTTGCACATGCGGATCTGGCTCTGGCACTGCACCAGCGGGTGGAGGCTGGCCGGGCTGGCGCTGGGCACCGAGGTAGCCGAGAGGCCGGGCGCGAGGCTGACCGCTGGGGTCGGTGACGTGGGCGATGGCGAGGGCGAGGGCGGGGGTGACGGCGAGCCCGGAGTGCACTGGGTCTGGTAGCGCAGCTGGGTGAGGGAGGGGGGCATACCCTGGTAGTGGCGCGTGGCGCTGAGGAGGTCGTTGAGGATCTGCAGGATTGTGCCGATGTCCCGCCGGGGACGTCCAGTGCTGTCCTGACAGTTAGGATGCAAAGTGCCTGCAAGGGGAACAACATCAAACATAAGGGATCGGTTCTCTACCAGACACATACGAAAACACACTTCCTAATGTGGCTAACCCTGAGGCGGTGATTGAGTGATGATTCAGGCTAATGGTTTACTTTGCATCTTGGCACAACACACAAAAAACGAAAAACAACAACCAGTGGCAGTGACGACTGGTGACGCTGGCTTAACTAGATTGTCTTCTTTACCTGAAAATGTCCCAGAGAAAACCCCGGGAGCATGGTTGACGAAGCTCTCAATGATGGCTCCAGGCTTCCGAGAGCGCGCCGAGGCCACAGAGCTGCTACCGCTGGGGCTCTTCGCTGTGCAGTTGGCCTGAGAGAGAGAGAGGGGAAGGTAGAGGGAGTGAGGGGAGGGGGGGGGAGTGGTCAGTCATTACCAGTGCCTCATCATTACCATAGTCAATAACTACTGATTACTGACACACACAAGACACCTGATCATACCATTGATCATACAGTATATACATAAACAAGATGAGATTGACTACTATGGTTAGGGTCAAACCCAGAGCTAAGGGTGGACAGAAAGTAGCCCCAGGCAAGAGTCTCCAGGGTAAATAAGGGCACAAGTTAATGTGTCATTTATGCTGCTATGGCCAGAGGGACACCCATTGAGGTGGCCTTAGGCAATAAAGCTTTCTGCCTATGAGAACTGCCTGCTATGCTTTAGCATATAAACCACCGGCAGCTATTAGCTACAAGTGTTTGTATTATCATTAATGCATGAGGAGTGTGAGGTAGTGTCGACCACGAAGGAAATAATTCATCCGGCACGGTGTGATAATGCATTATCAAACAAGTAATTACACCTACATAAACACACAGTAGGCCACACTCATTTACTACTGAATGAACAAGAGAAGGTTTAGAGATGTGTGGTGGTGTCAGGGGCTCACCTCTGGGCAAGGGGCTGCAGGGCTGGAGCTTGGGCTGGGGGTGGGGGTTAGGGTGGGGGTTGGGTTGCTGGAGCCGGCAGAGGCAGAGGCGGCCTGGTGGGAGCGCAGGAGGCTGGGGGTCAGTGGAGAGGAGCGAGCCTGGGCATGGGCATGGCCATGGGCCTGAGGACTGCAGTGGCCCGTGGAGGCCGAGGCCGGGTGGCCGTGGGGGTACATGGAGGCCGGCGACTGCATGGGCGCAGAGGGGGTGAAGGCCGGTGGGCTGGGGGGTGCCGGGTGAGAGTGGATGTGGTGAGAGTGGGCATGGGTGTGACCGTGGGCATGGCCGTTGGCGTGGGTGTGGGCATGCGCATGGGCATGTGGATGGGCATGGGTGTGTGGATGGGGGTGGGGGTGAGGGTGGGGGTGGGGGTGGTGGTGCGAGGTTCGGGGGACTCCGCTGCTGCTGCTGGTAGTGGTGGTGGTGTTGGTGCTGCTGCTGGCCCCAGCGGTGGTGTCCTGCCCGCCGCGGGAAATGAGGTGCCGGTGCTGCAGCTGCTGCCCACCCGAGTGTTGCGCCGCCAACTGCAGCTGGACGAACATCATATGGTCGCCCACGCGCAGGGCCAAGGTCAGAGGGGAGCGGCCGGACAGGAAGTCGCTGACCTGCACAGAAGAAGAGGATGCGAGGTTTAACATGACAGCCCCATTGTCACTTCACTCTTTCATTTCACAACACGAAAAAAGCACACACGCACACACACACACACTCACACACACACACACCCCAGAGTTGCCTCCTGAAGCCGTCACGCCTGACTCTGAGCTCAGCAATTCAGCACTCGCACAAAGGACAAACTTCTGTCTGGCCCCAGGCTTGTAAGGCCGAGGCAGACGCACAGGATGCGAGCCCACTCGCTCCGCGCGTCGCATAATACCCGATTGTTCTGCTGGCTGCCTGCGCCGGATCAGGAAAGGATGCCCATTTTAGGAGTGCCCAGAATGGAAACGGGAACCAATCACGGAGACTCTGACCCTCTCAAAGCGGGACAAAAGGACTTGCCTCGACTTGGCTAGGGTGGAGGTGTGTGTGTGTGTGTATGTGTGTGGGGAGAGGACATGCAAGAACAATTTCTCTCTTGTCCCGTCTTCCCAGCCAGCCCCCGGACCCGCTTTTGTTGGCGTTGCCACTTGTCGCGGGTGGCGAAAAAAGGGGAATGCATTCACGAGGCAAAAAAAAAAACCTGGGGAAACTGTGCAAAAGGCACTCCAGTAATTGCGATTCATTTCCGCCGCAGAGAAAACACGCTGACGCGAGCACAGGGCAACAACAAGGGTTCGTCTACACATGGAGGCAATTTTGTGCAGTAGAGATTGAGTTGAGGGGCTGGGATGGGGTGGGGTGGACACACACACAAACAAACGCCGAGCGGACCGGAGACAGCCAGGGGCATTTCCTTCCTACCCATGAGCCTTTGTAGTGTGCTTGCGCCTGCTGACCTGATGTTAACCTCCCTGAATCACCAGCCTTTGCCCTCCATTGCTTTCTTCCTCCTCACCAGCTTATTTCTTTTTTCCCCCCATCGACTTCAGCTCTCTGAAGCTCGGGGTGACCTTTACACGTTCACCGTCCAAAAGCTTATTGACAGAACGCACAGACAGGACTTGCCACTTGCCATATCATCTAAAAACTGAACGTGACCTCAAAAACCCACTCTTCCCCAGTCTTAGCCATCATATGCAGTAAATAGGGTATACTGTATACAACTAGATGTAAAAATGAGTAAAAGTGTGTCTGATCAGTCCAATCTGGATTGTGTGAAGCCCACATAATATCAGTGATGGGACTGGGGGCCGAGGTGCGCAGGGAAACTCCGTGTGTGAAAGGTCATTTCTGAGTCAAGACAGAGGTAGTGGGCAGGTGCTCACGCTGTGGACTGGCAGCTGTCACACTGCTCATCACGGCTGCTTGACAGCTGAAGGTAACCGGGGTAGGTTATCCACAAGTAGCTAGGTGTTGTGTTGTGTTGTGTTGTGTTGTGTTGTTCCCTTCTCTTCTCTTCTCCTCCGCAGTCCACTAACCACAAAAAACACCCTTGGCGGTCTTAAACCTGGCTTGCACATTGCACAATGGATGAAACAGTAGCATGTTTGTTCAAGCTGGTGTGATGAACGCCCGCCCCCATCCCCTGAGTGTGTGGTGTTAGCTGCTCAGGCTGAGAGGATATTTATTCAAACACACTGAACCCCCTTCCATCCCACCCTCCCACATACACACACACACACACAACCCCCCTCCATCCAACCCCCCCTGCCCCACATGTCTGACTCCACATTAGACTCACTGATGAGCTTCTTCGTCACCCCCTCCCCACCAACCAACCAGCAACCTCCATCCCTCCCTGCAGCCACCCCCCCCCCCCCTCAAATGGAGTTGTCACGTCTGGCCAAAGTGTCTCAGTGAGTCACACAGTGCACCCAGGCACCCAGCCCACATAATGAGAAGGCCAGCTTCAGCTCCAAAACCTCAGAAACCAGCGAGCAGCCAGCACCAGCGAGCCAGTGAGCGAGGGAACAGCGAGAGTGAGAGTAACGAGAGGGAGAGTGTCTCACCAGGCTGGGGGGGGGGGGGGGCTCTGTAACGCAGAGGCTGTGGAGACAGAGGAGACTTTTACCCACCACTTCCATCTGTCTGAGTCACAAAGGATCCATCAACACTCCACCCACTACACCCTCTCTTTATGTAAAATACAGAGAGAGAAAATGAGGAGGAGAGGGAGAAGAAAGGGGGTGGGAGAGAGAGAAAGAGAGAGAGAGAGAGAGAGAGAGAGAGAAAGAGAAAAAGAGAGAGAGACCATACGCCCATCAAATTAAACAGACAAAAGAATCCCTCTCTGGAGCTTGTTCTACGTCGCTCGTTACATCATCGCCATGAAAGTTCATCATTCCTCGTGAGCGAGGGAGTCGGGGCTTGGTGATGTTTTTCACACACGCATCTCATGTGACCTCAGCCATCGTCACATGTCACACACGCACACAAACATGCGGACACACTGAGAGGGAACATTCTGTCTGGAACACCTGAAGTGGGTCAGACGCCCCTCCTCAAGGATGATGTGTGTGGGGGAGCGGCAGGCTCTTGGGCTTGCGCTTGTGCTTGCTCGTCCTTGTTCAAACATGCCTCTTTGTTCTCCTGGAACCGCATCTCTGCTGGTCATGTCAGCGCAGACAGCTTGTACTTGTCAGCCTCATTGACAAAGAAACCTCTCAAACTTTGGCTACGAAAAAAAGACTGCTCCCAAATCTTCCATCAGGGCCTCACTGACACATATTCTACACTCCCTTCACACACACACACCAAGGGGCAAACGGAACACACACACCAAGGGCAAACGGAAGGTGTACAACAGTCAAACAAGTACACAAAGCGCTCAACATTAAGGCACACTAGCAATGCCTGGTCACAGTACCTTAGGGTGGAAATCCATTCATAGCCTGTATATCTATTACTGTGAGGTCCTAACACCACAACTACCATCCATTTTGTTTTTGTTGTGTACAGAACCGGGGTGGCATTTTACACTGTAGCAAGCTGCAGTTGCTATGCAGTGAAGAGAGAATATGATAAGGGAAGACAAGGGGGGTGGGGTGGTTGTGGCGATGGAGGTGGTGGTGGTGGGGGTGCTCTGTAAGTGGGGGTGGGGTGTCAGAGAAGGCATGGTGGTGGGTGATGGTGATGAAATATTCAGTGAGAGTATGCCTCTGGCTTCTGGTTTTTTTCCCCTTTCTCGCGCTCTCCCTCTCTCTCACTTCTTTTCCTCTCACTCTCTCTCTATCTCTCTCTCTCTCTCTCTCCTCTCTGATCTCAGTGGCTGACAGTTTTATTTATTGGGGTCCCTGTGGTTCAAGGAACTCATTTGCAGGCATTCTTCCTTAGCACACTAAGGAGTAGAGTGGCGTGGCGTGGAGCGACGTGGCATGCAGGGGTTGGGCTGACATTCATGGACAGCTGAGCCGCTTGATTTCAACATAAGCGCTCGGGAGGGTCACGGAGGAGTGCCATCAGAATAAAAAAAGAAAGGGGAAAAAAAACTCACCTTTTTAAGGCCTTTTGAGGGGCTGCTAGCTGGGCGAGGGGGCGCGGATAGGAAGGCGGTGGTGCTCAAGGCTCAAGACCGTGTTATTACCCTTGATATGAACAGCGTTTGATCTCGCTTGTTCGAAATTACATCTAAATCTCGAACTTCGAATTTAAAAGTAGAATCGACGATGCAGCCACACCCCCAATGTCACATCCAGCATGTATGCCAAGACGCACAAACGCACGTGCTGAACTGCAGCATCAACACTCCTCTGCAGCCAGTTAAAATATACACATCAACCTACCGAAATCAAAGCTCCTCTTGCTACTTTGAAATCACCGGTGTGGAAAAAAAGATCAAAAATCGAATCGAATCGTGACTTTAAAATCGAAAATTGCATCGAAATCGAGGATTTGGAGAATCGTGACACCCCTACTCGCTTGGGGTGGTATCAATACGGTGTACATGAACACACACAGTAGGCAGGATGGAAAAGACAATTTCTGGCCCCTTTTGGAAAGAGTGGAGGGTGGAAGGAGGGCTGGGGGGGGGGTGGATCAATGACTTGCATCTTCCTAGATGTCATTAGTCCTTGGACCTATCAGTCACACGCATCACAACATGGGTGGAAGAGTCGGCCCGTGATCGCTAAATCAGATCAGCTGAGCGGAAAGGAGAGGAGGAGGTAGGAGAAGAAAGAGAAAGAAAATGTGCAGTGTCAATCAGCAGAAGGCTGAACGAACTCCCAACACCCCCTCCACTCATATCCCCCTACCTCCCTCCCTCTACATTACCTCTGGTTCCTGTAGCGCGTGTGGCTCTTTGAAGGTACCTAGGGTTTACAAAGAGCCAATCCACTTCAATAATGCTCACAGGATGGCAGCACCTGCTGTTTCTTTCCCAGCACTCATGCCCTCAGCCGCGTGTGATCATCAAAAGGTGTGCGATGCGAAAGGACAACACCTTTGATTCAGAGTAATGAACATCCTTTAAATGGATGACAAGGAGGGGAAGTGAACAGAGAGCCCTCTCCCCAGCTCCGATGGCCTGCTCACACACAACGCTTCAAGGGGAGAAATGCATAGTAACCTTACCACAGTGCAGCCATGCAAGCAATACTGCAAATTATATATTTTTTGTCACCCATGTTGCACAAGAAGTTGCACTTGTAATCTGACCAATTCCATACTTCAGAGGAAAACACACAAATAGATGCATCCAGCTATCGTAGGAGGAGAAGGAAAAGCACAGTGAAGACTGAGGAGACTTGGTAATTGTGGTTTTGCACTCCACATGACCCATACTGCCCATTGGCTTTAGGTTAACACCCCATCATTACATTCACACCTGCTGAAAAGCCTCATTACGACTGCCTTTGTCAAACATCAGGGTCATTCAGATGTACTTTCCACACACACACACACACACATACACAGACACAGACACGGACAGAGGCCGACACACACACACAGACAAACACACACCAACCCCCTCGCCGCATCACTTCAGTCCAGTCACGATGCCTACCACTTGAATCACAAAAGGAAGCGCGAGGATGAAAAACAACAACTGTCACGACACAGAGGCGCTTGGCTGTGTAAACTCAATGAAGCTGGGCTGTGTGTACAAAACACACACACACACACACACACACACACACACACACACACCATGGTACACAAGCCTCTTACCTCCTCATCAATAATCAGCACAATTACATCTCCACCTTAAACCGCTTTGAGTGTCTCAGCCGTGTGACCAAGGCAGCCTTGTACAGCTCACTTCATTAAAGCAGCCAATACCAAAAGCAATCAGCAGCCAATAATTACAAACAAGGTCACACTCATGATGGTTCTTCATCACAGTATTCAACTGTGGAACAACAAGGTCTATAAAAGCGCCATGCAGCAGTGGAGATGTCTGCATGGAAGGGTTGTGATGACAAACAACAATCTCCAATCAGAAACAAGCGATCAGTAATCTAACAGCCTTCATTAACATATGACCCAAGCTGAGAACTAAATCACAGCTGTTTGTTAGATGAGGTCCTCACAGTGTCATGATTCCACCTAGCAATTACAATCACCCTCAGCGCACATCCCAGAGAGGATGGTGAAGAATGCAACAGAACAACCTTTGTTGACCAGAGAGAGAGAGAGAAAGAGAGAAAGAAAGAGAGAGATAAAGACAGACACAGACACAGAGAGGGCGAGATATATATATATATATATATATATATATATATATATATATATATATATATATATATATATGTGTGTGTGTGTGTGTGTGTGTGTGTCTTTGGCTGTTTTTCAGGCTACGACGGCACACAAAGGATGAGCCCATCACCAGTTCAGACACAGCACAAAATAGGACTGTGTGATTCACCAGAGCCCCTCCATGCCTGTGCGTGGCAAAGCCTGCCCAGCAGAGCTGCCTGCCTGGCTCCCCTCCCCCCTAGTCTGCCTCTCTCTTTGGGGGAGGGGAGTTAGCGGCTGTGACGGGGAGAAGGAGGAGGGACACTGACAGAGACAGAGGGAAAAAGAGACAGAGGTGACCTGCCTATATTGTTGAGATTCAGCTATCTGCATCTGTCCATGTTCAGACACAATGGCAGTGAACAGGCTCGTTCCAATGCAGATTTGAAGTAATACGTCTGTGTGTGTGTGTGTGTGTGTGTGTGTGTGTGTGTGTGTGTGTGTGTGTGTGTGTGTGTGTGTGTGTGTGTGTGTGTGTGTGTGTGTGTGCTGAGGAAGGTGCATGGTAGTCTTAGAGCACCACATATGCAACAATATTAGAACGATGGCATCAGGGCAAAAAAAAAAAAACTTTACTCGAAGGATTAAAAGTAAATGGTCTTTGTGGTGAGCCTTTCTCCCAATTAGCTCTGTGGTTCAGGAGAACGAGACACTAGTTATTATTTCTGCTTGAGGAACAGTAAAAGCTAGAGACGATTTTCCTTTTCAGCAAAACACAAGAATTCTCTTTTTTTCCCCATGCTGAGAGTAAGTGGATGCTGCTGCTTCACATATATGAGCCCATGTTTGAAGAAGATAAAAAAAATGTCAACTTAAATGAAAGTAGTGATTCAAATTTTCATAAACTCCCTTCTGCTGTATAAGAATATGATGTTACGGGCAAAATAGGGGCTGTGTTGAAACATGGAAACCACAGCAGCTTCAAATTATGGGCCAGAGAGGGCTGTTAGGCTGAGGTAACAAGGGAAAAACACCACGCCAATAATTGCCAGGCTTCCTCTTCCATAAAACACCCTCTATCTGGCTACGCAGATATCTGAAATAGACTCCATCCCAGAGCCCTGTTCCATCACTGGGTTAGTCCTTGGAACCCAGCTTGGAAGCTATGGCTTGGAAGGTGTAGTTTATGACATGTAGTCTCAAGCACTGAGCCTACTCTGGTCCTTCACTGAGGACCTTTTGACCACAGAAAATGAGAATAGCTTGTGTCAGGCACTTTATGCCTATTATTGATTACTGATTGATTGACTGATTCATTCATTAACACAAAGCTGAAATATCAGGATATACATTCCCAAATGTCACCTCACGGCCTGTCTGCGTATATCTGGTGACTTTGGTTTAAAAAAAAAAAACTAAGGTCCAATCGCAAATGGGGATCAACATCAACTATATTAATGTCAATGTTGCATTTAAAGATAAATCTTTCTGCAACCCTGGACAATAAAAGCATTGGGTTCAGTAGGGTTAGAGAAAGGGCCTGATGGTCAGCTTTTCCCACCCCACGGTGCACAACATTCCTTCCCAGCGTCTAAATGAGTTACCAGGAAGCTAATAATACAGGCCCCCTCAGACCGTCCAGTGTATCCTTGAGTGACATCAAGCAGTCCTCCACGAGAAGTAGCACCTAATTGGCATGGCACTTTCCTCGCACACCCTTTCCACAAAACAAGTCAATCTCAACAAGAGGGAGGAAGAGAGAGAGAGAGAGAGAGGGAGAGAGGAGCGTCTGCTCGGTAGTGCGGGCGGGCAGGCATTTCTCTTGCTCTTTCTCCTGGAAATAACACTGACTGCATCTGCCTGGAGAAGGCGTAGCACATGATGGAAGAGGCGTGCTTACTGCCAACCCTTCCCCCACGCACAAAACCTGCCTCATCTGTCCTTGCTACTGCGCCACCGCTATAGACCTCTTAGCTTACACTACACTACACTACACACACACACAGACACAGACACACACACTATCTCTCACACACACACACGAACACACACACACACAGACACATTACACTGTGCACACACACACACAAAAAATAGGCTCCATCATGAGAATCAGTGTGCAAACAGTAAATACCACATATTTTACTAAAAACGCAGTAATATTTAGATGATTCTAAAGCTGCATTTCCCACTGTCGAATATGGATACTAAATTACTGTAGTTATTACATGTTACCAACACCAATATTGATCATCATAATGACATAATGAATATCTGCACAATAACCAATCATTTTTGGTCAATGTATCCCATTCCAAACATGCACCTCCTCAGATCAGGCTAAATCCACCCACACGAGAGCAGATGAAGAAGCCTTGGGGGTGGGGATCTAAAGGAAAGGTCGCTGACTGAGGGCTTGTCTAGGCTTGCTTAAAAAACACACAGACTATGATGCTAAGAGACCCCAGGGCCTTTTCTTTAATATACACACAGAGTGATTACTGACTCCTGGGCAGCTGCTATGGGGAATATCACCATCCACTACACCTCCTCAAGAGAACAAAAAGAAAAAAATAAGGCCTCAGCATTCGGCTGTGCATGTGAGTCCCTCTAACAAGCCCAGCAGATTTCACTACAGGTTTAAGTCATGTATCACAAGGACTTTGGTAAGATGAAGTAGCCAAAAATGTAGAGTTTAACAGAAAAAAGATCTTACCTGAGTTTCTGTTAAACTCTCCAAAGCTTGCATTACTGACTGCTCTGGTCTGGATGCTTGAGACTTTAGGGAGGAGGAAGAGGATAGGTTAGGGTACAAAAAAGGCACTGTATCTCTGCAACTGTAATGAAATCTCTTGAAACATCAGTGGAATAGCTACAGGCAGTGTTAGATGTGAAAGAAATAATCAATATTATTACCATTAAGCCTGCTTCGACGGTGGGGACAAGTGTTAACTTGCTCCCATCAGTGATACCCAGGTCTTGGAGTTTTCCTGTGCTCAGCCGCCTAAGACAGGAGATACTTTCTTTATCAGCAACTAAAGCATCACAATGCACATTCTGCCAGTTCAGCAATTGAATGACTTCACTCTTGGGTGAAACATTTCCTATACAGTCAAACTACAGATGTGACAGCTTTCACTTTGAAGTTGGACTTAATCTGAAACACACGATAAATCAAAACATCTGATAACACACATTAAACTGACATCCTGGCAGGGATGAAACAAAACACATCTGTGTGACAGCTTCAAAAGAGTTCAACATTTCCTCAGCAAATAGCTTATCAGTTTTGATTGGACCATGGGTGAACCACTTAAGACATGCACTCATTAAATGCCATCCCCAACTAAACAAAGGGATTCAACTCCTTGCCTAAAGGCAGCTATTTAGAGAGAGCTATTGAGAGAGAGAGAGAGAGAGAGAGAAAGAGAGAGGATTAAACAGTGTTCTAGGTTTTATAGGATGATGTCATTTAGAGGTAATTAGATGAGCGACGTTTGAAAGGGCCCCCGTTTGAAACAAAAACAATGAGACTGCCAGGGTCATTTGCAAGTGACAAAAGATGAACCCTTCACTATACAGTGCGATCTCTCATGCATCGCTGCTAGTTAATGTGAAAAGGTGAGGCGAAACTAAACACGTTTTTCAATTCTTTTTAAACAATATGAAGAGGAAGTACCCAGTGTGGATACAGGCCTTGGTGCTCCCAGCGTTTACACAGCACCCCGCCTGCTTTAAATGACAACTAGAAACCACGCGGAACATTGCATCTGGCCTGCATGTTTATAAGAAACTGTCACTGAGCAAATTCCTAGTAATGGCAGAGTAGTGAGGAAGTGACCTGCCTCTGTGATTTCTTACGTGGCAACGGAGCAAGACCTGCATACTTCAGTAGTCTGCTCCGAACAGTGCAAGCACTACGGTATAGGCCAAAAAACCAAACGGACTCCGTGCGTTTTATCTGAGCGATAGTAGGCTATGCTTTCGTATACAGCCTTGCCTATCACATATCCTAATAATGGGATCTGTGCTTTTGTCTGGCCTCAGAGTCATATCATTTTACTCAAGGCAGATGTCCTTGATTGCTTATCTTGGTGCGTGTATAGCCAACGTCTCATCATTACACTCATCAGATCCACAGTGATGTTAATTTGTCACAAAGCGCTAAGAGTCCCCTCACCGGTCATAACTTCATCCACGACTAGAACAATCATCTCTACCAAAAAGTGGATATCTAGATTGTGACAGTGCAGGTTACTCGGATGTCGTAAACTACAGATAAGGAGCAACTGAAACGAAAGCGTGTGCATTTGTGAATATCGCCATATCGCGCAACTAAGCAGACATTTTAATACGCATCAGTCGTTCAAGTTACTGTGTTAACTATTATACAAAAAACACATACAATAAAACAACCGAAATTTCTAAAATGCATGGACATGAGCTGTGCATCATTGATTCACATAGTATGCTATTAAGGATTCTGTCGGTTTAAAGGGCACCAACGAGAAGCTGCTCTGGTGAGTTAAAGCGCCAGTGTTCGTTCGTGCGGATACTCACGTTTCTTTGTGTAGCAGTGCGAGTCTTTCTTTAGGAACTTTAAGTCTTTGGGACAATCTTCTCTTCAAACCCTCTACCGTCTCCTCCAGTGGAAGGGAGAGCTCGAAGCGGGTGCCGGTAGTAGAATGGATGTACAAATTCATGGAGGGCTCACTGGGAACGGCCTCGCAAGACGGAGCTCCGCGGCTGGTACAGCTCCGGGCACTTGGATGCTGGTCCATTCGATAGCCTGTATTCAAGGAGAGACACGTCGAGTCTGGTGGTTTGGTTGAATGGAAGTGTCTGGACTAACGTCCGTCTTAATCTCACAGCGAGAAACCGTTATCTTTCAGTGGACACATTTAAAGCCACCCGTCCCGGACGATACGCTTTAGACTCGGAATGTATTCCCAGGTTAATATGGAGGGTTTCTGTTGTGCAATTTGATCAAGCCTCGTTTCAGGTTCTGAAAACGCTACGCTGTAACAATTCCAGTAAATTTCAAGTAGACCAATGAAAGGTATCTACAATGAACTAAGTCTTCAAAAAAACAGGAGCGCAAAATACGTGCCTTCTTTCTTGATTAGATGTCGCATTATATGTGTTCTTTGTTTCTATTGTTCATCAGTATACGGAGCTGAAAGCATCAGGCGGAACTGGAAGGTGCAGAAGCCTGAGAAGATTAATACAGCTTAGCCCTGTAGCGCATACACGCTCAAAGTAGCTCCAGTGAAACCGACAATGAATGCTGATGCAAGGTATCTTACTTCCACAGGGCTGAGATTACGCCTACAGTACAGCCTTCGGTCCAATCCTAGGAGGGGTATTTGTAGACGTTCTCGTTTCTGGCCAATAGGAGGAATAGCATCACACCCACGTGGAGGGTAAGGTCCACCTTTCCACCCCCACATACCATATTTGGCCATCAAGAACCAATCCAATTTAAGTGGGCGTGGTTGACAACACCAAGAAACACGATAGTTCCATCCCACTAAACCAGCTCCAAACCATTCATAATATATTACAATCACAATAGAAGTCCATACCAAATGGAGATCTTTCTCTATTTTCTTGCAGATCGTGTATGCAGCCTAATGTTGCATGCTTTTGAGTATATCCTTTGTGTATGGTTTTAAATGTATGATAGGCGATTCTATTAGTCTGACTTTGGTTCTTTCTGTTATTGTTGTGCACATTTTAACATCAATAATGTATGATTAGCTGATCATTCCAGCATATCGTAACAAAACCAATCTAGACCTGGGCACATAACAGAGTTTGTCATATAGGTGTAGAATATGTAAATGTAGTTCTATGAAGCTTGCTATAAAGATATTCCAGGTACGCCTAATGGTCTGGATCCCTTCTTAGGGCCTATGCAAGAATATACTTTTTGCCACATCTTGTAGAGATATAAGGCATTCCCAGCTATTTAAATGCTGACTATTCAAACATAACATAACTTTACAGAATACAATACTGTCCATTCTGTTTAAGCACAAGACACGATCGTTCTACTGATAATAACGATTCCTGTGACACTATAGGATCACCGGAGGTAGGCAACAGAGACCCACGACCCCTGCACAAACTCAGGTGCTTTACCGCCGTCCAGTGGCTGCAGGGCGCACAGTGCATTTGACAGGTGAGATCTGTCACTCACTGGTAACATGGGTCGAATAGGTTACATTTTGGCAGGAATCACAACTCCTTTTCAACCCAGAAGTCGGAGTCGGACACTAAAATGCAACAATAATCAGGATGACCCGTGGGCTGTAAAAGCCACTTCAAAAGTAAGGGTCTTGTTGAACTCTAGCATGTAGGCAGAGAGACACTCGGTAGTTTTTCAGAAAACCTAAAACATCACCAGATGGAAAAGGAGGATGGCATCAGGTAACACGTAGCCTATCGTTCATCATTTATGTTGTTCCACAAATAAAGATGCTCAGTGTTTCGCCATTCAGCTCCACAAGATAACGAGATGACGTAAAACATCATGATGGCATGTAGCAAATAGGCATGATAGCTTGGTGTAGGCGTAGGCTATTCTACTTGTGTGGCTGAGTACATCTTTTTTATAAATCCGTTGCGTTCTGTGGGCTAACTATAGGCTTACCAACGCCTACGCAGTTTAACGCAAAAACACATTTAGGATATCGGCTACAGCCTACTCATGTTGCTACAAGAACGAATAATGGAACTGTCGAGTTCTGTTGTCTGATTTGAGTTTGGGGTGACGTTATTAGCACACTTGTATACATCTAATTACAGGCAACTTATACTTAAATATACTTATTACAAGATGAGCATGAATGACACTTACCAATAATTGTTGCGAAAACCTTAACGCCTCGCGACAAAGTTTGTGATTCTCTCCAAGGTCCAGCCAGTTTTGGCATATAAGTTAAACTGTTAACAAAATGTATCCAAATGTGACAGTATATCCACAGATGTGTGCGGGGATGTATCTCTCAATGAATCCTTCGGTGCTTCGGCAATACTTCAACTCAGGCGCAACTGCAATTGGTCAAAGTCCAAATTAGTCCATATTCTTTAACATGACGCGCGCGTGAGGATCTTTGACGCACTCTAATCGCAAAGCTGTAGGTGACACAACTCTTAACTAAGCTCCCTTCATAGTAGGCGGAGAATACGTTTCTTGCGCGGTCAGCATCTGATTTAAGGTGGCAGATCACGTCCAGCTGCCCGGGTTACACAGCACCTTTCTTCAGTGGTTCTGTTTACATTTGGCAAAGACTGTAGGTATACATGTGCCCCATAAGATTGGGCTATGTTGCATTTTGTCTGTCAAGATCCGCGGAACGATAACAAACGGAGTAAAAGACTAAATATGCGGCGTAGTCAAACGACCTTAACAGTCAGCAAATGAAACATACGCTTTTGGGTTGGAAGGGGTGTGGACTCCAATGACGCCATGTGAACAAAAAACAAATCCAAGTCACCGGGCAACGGATACACTGCTTGGAAACAAGCACATACATAATAACAATTACTGGTAGTCGTATATTTGATTGAGCCATATGAGAGGAATCATATCCATGCAAAAGCATACATAAAGGTAATATATAACGGCTTTGCAGAGGCTATTGATGAATTTGATGTTCATAAAATGAACCACGCTAGTATTCTATCTTTTTATCGTGAGATTTGTAACATTCGCAAAACAGCACATCGCATTACGCATAACGCAAATCAGTCTGGCTTTCAGGTTCAAGTGCAAGTTCAAGTTCAAGTTCAAGTTCAATTTGTAAAAAAGTGTATGAGGCCCATCCTCTCTGAGGCTGGGGATATGGCTTGGGAGCGGCGTGGGTGGGTTGTAAACAACCGGCTTCGAACGCGTGTGTGGGACGTGCGGAGGAGGCTGTGTGGGTGAACTGCATTCCAATCCATCAAAGTCATGATAACAACGTACAGCACATTTAAAATGTTGTCTGCCATAAACAAGCAGCTTTCAGCTGGGTTTTTTTAAGTAACAATTTCCTCTTCAATCACAGAATAGAGACGGGTGCGACACACCTGCAAGTCACGTCCAAGTCAACTGCAACCACAAGGAACCCGGGTATGGGTACAGAGCGGATGAAGAAGCTTGAGTGAATCATTACCTGTGTCACTTTGTTCATGTGGGCGGCTATTGATCTACCACTGGTGCACCTGCTTCGGTCAAAACATATTGTCATACTTTAGTGTTCTTTGAGTAAGACAAAAAGAGAATTCGTTAAGATTTCATCATTACACTGACATTATATAAAGTCAACATCAGTGACCTATCACTTGGGAGCAAAACAATAAACCCTTTTATGGTATGATCTGAGGTTTTTTTTGTAATGAAGGAATCCGACTGAAAACACATCTGCCAGTGCAGCAGCCTTGATGGGAACTTTGATAATGACTGTTGTGCTTGGGCTTGATGTATTTTATGGGCAGCCAAGGGCTGTATTCATGGGAATGGCATGGGCATGGCAGATGATCATCTGCACTGTATCCCCACTTGCAAATACTCTCAGTCATGGGCGGATTATGAACTTTTGGGCCCCTGGGCCCAGATGTATTAAGCCCCCACTAATTGTTGTATATGTGGGAGGGGGGGGTTGGGGGTCCTCCCCCAGAAAAAAAATAATTAGTTTGATGTGATTTCCTGTATTCTGGTGCATTTTGGGAATGGTCAATACTAAATTCAATCAGATTCATAGCCTAAATCCTGATTTGTTTATATTGAGGCAATGATATCATGCAAAGGCTTGGGCTTCAGGGCCCCCTGACCCCTTGGGCCCCTGGGCCTGGGCCCGGTAGGCCCGTGCAGTAATCCATCCCTGCTCTCAGTGTACATAGACCTTCCTGTCAATTATTAACCATTTCGTTTTCACACCTACAGGTTCACATGAAACTCTATGGGCCTCCAGGGCTTTTAGAAAGAATTGGCAGCATTAAGTGGATTCTGGAAAAAGACTTAACTGAATGTGTAGGCTAGGTGATACATTTTCTGGGCATGCTTTCCTTATTGGTGTGTACACACACCAAACACCAATATGCTGTTTGCATGCACACCTATGTATGTACAGTTGTGCTCATAAGTTTACACACCCATGCTAAATAGGAATAAAAAAAACATCTTTTGGAAATTGATCTTAATGCCTTAATTAAAAAAAAAAAAAAAAAAGAGGGAAAATCCAACCTTTAAGGACACCCATTTTCTTTGTGAATGAATAATGTATATAAAATAATAAATAAATAAATGTTCTTCCTTAAAATGCAGGAGCCATAAGTATACACACCCCTTTGTTAAATTCCCATAGAGGCAGGCAGATTTTTATTTTTAAAGGCCAGTTATTTCATGGATCCAGGATATTATGCGTCCTGATAAAATTGGCCTTTGGAATTAAAAAAGCCCCACATCACATACCCTTAAGCATAGCTAAAGATTGGCATGGTTTTATTTCAGTTGGCCTAGTAGCTTGGTTTGCTTTGCATTGAGAGATGATCTTATGGAAAGTACCCTTAAAGGTTGGTGTCCTTAAAGGTTGGCTTTTTCCTTTTTTTTTTTTCACTAAGGCATTAATTAATTTCTAATAGATGATTTTTTTATTCCTCTTTTTAGTCAACTTTAGTATGGGTGTGTAAACTTATGAGCACAACTGTATTTGTGTGTGTGTAAACTATCTTTCATTCACACACACACACACACTGTACTCCAGCTTGGTGTAATCCTGTGATGCCTGAGATTAGGAGCATCCCACGTTTGGCAAATGTAATCGCAACTGGGGCCTTTGGTTTGACGTTAGCGCGGGGGCAGCCCGGCCTCTGCTGCGGTCCAGCCTGCTGACATTTCACCTGTATCCGCTCCTCTGCCGACTGCAGTATAATCTAATCATTATCAGTCACATGGGCCACTCTGCCAAGGCCAACCGAGAGACTGATTTCATCTGTGACGTAGGCAGAGCAGAGAGCGCACTAGCCTGGCTCCCTATCAGGCGCTTAAAATAGCTCTCCATCCTCGATGGCTACGTCACTGGACTAATTCCTGCCTCCCTCTAGCTTGTCCTCCCCCTCATCCACCCCCTGACTTTTCCTCCCATAGACTGCCGTACCTCTCTGTCTTTTTGAATATCTCTCTCTCTCCCCCTCTCTGTCTCCCACACAAGCTTGCCGGACTCACTGAACATGAGCAGGTTTAGTCCGTGCCCTGGAGCCAGTCAGACACAACATTTTGTTTCCTCTTTGCTCGATTCACAGGAGGGTTGCCCCTGCTGTTAAAAACGAGGTATCCTTTTTATCAATGCAAATGAGATCTTTAACACCTTTAGGTTTGTAACCAACCCCTGTCAAAACCAGACAAGGAGTGGGCAGAATACACTAGTCTACACTAGACCATAAGAATAGCCAATGACTAATATAACTAGACTGCATTTCCAGCGGGAACTGCAAAAGTGTGCTTGCCCTGGTCCAGTCACCAACGTGAGCAGACAGTGGCATACGTTATGCTGAACCTGGCTTGATCCAGGCATTGTAACAGTGCCTTTCAGTGTTGGAGCAGTGGCAATATCTCAAAAGCTCTAGGATAGGGCTATTCAACTATTGGCTTGCGGGTTGAATGCGGTTCGTTGGATTTTACCTTTAGGCCTGCCTTCGAATTTAGCTTCTATGACTGAGATCAAATCAATAAAATAAAATGACAGCAGTGATTGGCTGCAAAAGCGGCGTCTTAAGCCCTCTCAAACTGGGCTATCAGGTAACCTACAGAGGAATTGAAATTATGAAATATGACCAAGGCATTAAAAAGCTGCTTGTTTGTTAGGATAATTTTTCACTGATTTATTTAAGAAAATGAGCTATGAGTGTGAATGTTATATATTCCATCCCACAAATTATGTTTTACTGGTTTATTTGACAAATAATCTATATGGATTTGCTCTATAAAGACCTTATGTCTGTTTGGGATTGTTTTGTGAGCCTGGGGTTGTTTTAAGAGCCTATTGATGTGGCCTCAGATCTCAGATGTATCTCAGAATAAAGGAATGCTTCATATTACTCTAAACCACCGTCTGTAAATCAACTGTATACTACTGTCTACATTGCACTATATTTTTTGACCTGTCTCTGTATATTTCATCATCTTTCTATACTGTGCCTCACATTGCAATACAGCTCAGATCTTTGGTTGCTATGAAGGCCAATCGTTCTAAATGGATGGTTGCTATGGCCAAAGGCCAGTTCTATCTCTGCCGTTGTCAAGCGGGCATATCGTAGAATTCTGATTAACCTTATCTTATTTGAAACATCTCTATTTTACTTAGCCCATTTCCATACAGTGGGTCCCATTAAGAAGTGGCCACTTCATTCGCGCTTACCGTGATTTACACAGTAGCATTATTAAATTAATCTGTCACCATATGCCTATGCCTACGTTTGCAAAGAAAACTTTTTAATTTGATTCACATGAAACGTTACATTTAATGTAGGCCTACATGTTGACAATGAGTAGGCTAGTTTTGGTTGTTAGTGGTGTTATTGCATCCCTTAGTTATGCCTACAATGCATCTCATATCAAATGACCATGGCATTACGCTAAACAACATAAATCCCAATTAGCAACATAGGCCTACATCTCCTCCCTATAGCTAGCCACACAAGAAATTAATGATACTAAATCTCTGCTTAGCATGCTTCTCTGCTTAGCATTCTAATAACAGAAGGGGCACATTTATGTTGACCACTACAACACGACTCATTATGTCTGTAACGTTAACTGTATAAAACACTTACTTTCATAAAGGACGCACACCATCCAGCACATACACATGGAAACCGATATTTTAGGTTCTTGGTCACAAACTCAAAACATGTCTCTCTGAAGCCCTGTTCTAGAATCTTTGCTTTGAAGGCTGCGTTGCTATAACCTGGCAATAGCCAGATGAATTTCGCTCCGCCTAGCTCCACTCATCCATCTGGAACCGATCCATTGAAGTGTTGCTTCAGAAGGCTGGGCCTAATCAAAAAATGCTTGCATATGATTGAATAAGCCACTTGTCCGTCATCTATTGACGTGCTACTTCAACCACTCACATCGAAGCCAACCCCGTGACGCTAATAACAGACTCACAGTCGCTTCTACGCTATGTCACATCTATGAAACTCCCACCCTGCGTCCTGATTGGCTAAACCATAAAGTTGGTTGGAGAAATCACTCTCAATGGAAGAGGTCCCAGATGGATGTGAGTGAAGCTAGGCGGAGCTAAGCGGAACAACATTCATCTGGCTAGGGTCAGGTTAGCGTTGCTAGGTAACATCAAATCAAAACGAAATGAGTCTTTCAGTATTAAATGTGTACGTGTGATTCCGAATGGATGTGTGTGGTTTGCAATTAGAATAAACAAGAAATAACATTTCCAATAATTTCCCATTATAAATTACATAATATTTGCACCTTCCTTACTTGTGAAGCTCACATAATTCTAATGATGTCACCGTATGTATGTGAAATGTAATACAACGTTGCCACCTAGCATTCAGATGTATTTAACGTGACATTTCTTGCTTGTGTCGTCAACTCCATGCTTTGAGGAAAACAATCTTTTTATCATTTTTTTTAGCTTATGCACCCTCACATTGGAGTCCCGAGTTCAAATACAAAATTTGGTATCAATATGTGACAGTGTTCCTGAGATATGGACGACTTCCTGTTTCGGAGCTTCGCCGCCGATTTCGTTTGGCTGTGACGGGCAAAATGCTTTCGAAAATCAAAAATCCTTCTGGTAACTTTTGTGAGGCTTGGTCCAAGGATAATGTACGTCAAGTTTTGTGGTGTTCGGACCAAATTTGTGACCTGTGAAAATTTAGTTTCGCTTTCTGTTCAATCCAATATGGCGGACGAACGACACGCCCACCTGACGTCATCTTCGAGAGCAACTTACACCGGTACTGACCGGACGTTTTAAAGTTGGAACGGTGTCTCTGTCTCAAAGGGCCTAGGCGCTAAAGCTGACAAAAATTAGGGAGACGGGAAAAATAATAAAACTTAAGAAGAACAATAAGTGCAAGCCCACTTAATTAATCTTTCCCCATATGCCTATGCCTACGTTTGCAAAGAAAACATTTTAATTTGATTCACATGAAACGTTACATTTAATGTACATGTTGACAATGAGTAGGCTAGTTTTGGTTGTTGGTGGTGTTATTGCATCCCTTAGTTATGCCTACAATGCAAGTTCCATAAAATTAGGATTACCCTGTGCTGTAACGTTATAGTGTGCTAACCTCCACAACCCAACAGTATTCTAACAGTACCCCATTCTAGTGTGCTAATCTCCACAACCCAATAGTATTCTAACAATACTCTATTCTAGTGTGCTAATCTCTACAACCTAATATTATTCTAACAATACTCTATTCTACAGGACTATGCATTTGTCGTGGATAAGATGAAGGGTCTGATAATGGAAGGCAGTGTTTCCCACAGAATTGAATTGTATTTGTGGTGGTAGGTGAAGGGGGGTGGGGTGGGTTCTGTGTTGGAGTCAATAAGATGAACAGCCTATAATTATACAGTTATACTTGCCTTGCACGACAAGTCCTGACTAGTAACTGTAACGTTATAGTGTGCTAACCTGCACTACCCAACAGTATTCTAACAGTATTTTATTCTAGTATGCTAACCTCCACAACCCAACTGAAGGAACTGTAGGGGGCAATGTGGGTTGAGGTAGAGTGAGTGTGTGGCGAACAGGCAGAGCCTCGGTCAGCAGGCTCAATGGTATGGAGTGATGACACGGAGATGGCAGGTTTCGGTGCACAAGTGAACTTTATTTGAGTTTCAATTCATCTGTTCTTTTGTTCTTTACTTGTATGTGTGCTGCATCAAAGAGGAAACAAACAGAAAATGGAGTAATCAGTGAAATGGGGTAAATCAGTACAGATCCCAACTCACAACAATAAACTGAAATCATATCGCTATATAAGGTACAACTAAACAATACTTGACATCCCTAGTCAACCAACATCATCTAATCATCGGGACTCCAACACACCAAACCAACAAACAAAGACCTTAACTTTACACATGATGGCAGAGCTACTCTACAAACTGATAAACATCACAAAAGTCATAGTGAGGGTCATTAAAGTGATGACTTATGTTAACTTAAAGACGCACACAAAGCAGGACACACTGGATTGCTGGGTTGAGATGAACAAAAGAGTGAACTGAGGGTGAGCAAACAATTTATCCTGGTCTGAGCCCCTGCTCCGGAGCTACAGGGTTTTCCAGCAGGTAAACTGGGCATGGTTAGGTGGCAGAGCCAAACAATCCTGCAATTTCTCCACAGCACTTTCACCTCAAGGACTTTGTGCAGATTTAAGTGTACATTCGAAAATGAGAAACAATATAATAATAATAATAATATATATATATATATATATAAACTTAGGGAGTCTTTTCACCAACAGTATTCTAACTGTACTACATAATACTATACTACATAATCTATACTACAATAATACTCTATTGTAGTATGCTAACCACCACAACCCAACAGTATTCTAACAGTACTCTATTTTAGTGTGCTAATCTCTACAACCCAATAGTATTCTGTGTTGGAGTCAATAAGATAAATAGCCTATATTTATACAGTTATACTTGCCTTGCACTACAAGTCCATATTGACAAGTAGCTGTAATGTTATAGTGTGCTAACCTCCACAACCCAACAGCATTCTATTCTAGTATGCTAACCTCCACAACCCAACAGCATTCAAACACTTATGCTTCAAGTGGGATTTGATTTCTTAACCTAAGGATCACCAGTACAAGGCATTATCCCACTGAGCCACTGTCAATCCTACATGTTCGCCAGTCACATTCACATGGTGAAAATGTGTATTGGTAAACACACAACAAGAAAAACTCCAAGCATACATTTGACAATAAAATGAAGGGCTTTCCTAAAAGAGTACACCAGGGGCCTATTGCACAAAACTAGGATATGGGATTAAGCCGGGATATCTTGGTTATCCTGGCTCAATTTATCCGTGATCCAGTTGCACAAAAGCAGGATAGGGGGCAGCAGGATATGTTATGGTATAAATCACCATGGCGATTTATTCTGTGGAGCTAGCCTGCTCCAGAACAGGCTAAGTTCCAGGATCTATTTAATATCATCCCTTATCTCAGTCAGCAGTCACCACAAACGGAAACCAATAGTTATTCCACTGCCCACTCCACATTGTTATCACATATAACTAGACCCACTGTCATTATTTAAACGTTTGTGATCATTAATTAACTTTTACATATCGCCATTCCCGACCTGTCATGCGACAATGTGACGTCACAGGAGTGCCTAACCATTCCGCACGTGGTGGTCGTGGCACTAGTTGCAATATTCTCCTAAACAGAGGTGTTGCTGTTTGTTGCTGTTGTACGCTGCTCGGACCCCTAAATATAGCTGCAAGCAGCAATGAGGGGGCCAAGCATTTAAGCAGTTGAGCAGGAGTTGGGATTGGATTGGACTGGACTGGACTTGACTGTGTTGTGTTAGATTGGATTGGATTGGACTTGATTGGATTGGACTGGACTGGATTCGAAGGTAACCGAATTTATTGTGTGTCCTAAAGATGTACTCCTAAGTCCACATACCAAGTTTGGTTTAAATCGGTGAAAGTGTTGATAATTATAGCACCCCTAATGGTCAAAGCACACCAAATTAATTGTGGGTCCTTAGGTTGTGTTCACGAATCAACGTACCAAGTTTGGTGTTGATTCGAGAAAGTCTTCCTAATTATAGCGCCCCTAGTGGTCAAAGTACATCAAATGTATTGTGTGTCCTCAGGATTGGGTCCTGAGTCCATATACCAAGTTTGGTTTCGATACGTAAAGGCATGGCTAAGATATGAGCTAATTTCCTGTATCTCTAGCGCCCCCCTAGTGGACGAAGGTCACCAAATGTATTGTGTGTCCTCAGGATGGAGTCCTAAGTCCATATACCAAGTTTGGTTTCTATATGTGAAAGCATTGCTGAGATATGACCCTACTTCCTGTAATTATAGCGCCCCCCTAGTGGGTAAAAGACTCTAAATTTATTGTGCGTCCTCAGGATGGGGTCTCAAGTCCATGTACAGAGTTTGGTTTCAATATGTGTAAGCATTGCTGAGATATGAGCCTACTTCCTGTGATTATAGCGCCACACTGTGGTCAAAATGTACCAAATTGTTTGAGCCTCCTCCTGATTGGGTCCTAAGCACATGTAGTAAGTTCAGTCTTGACACGAGAAAACCTTGTTGAGATATCACTTCACTTCCTGTTTGGCGGCTTTGACGACAATTTTAATTGGATGTTACCGGCGAACGGTTTTAGATTTGAAGACAAAAAGGGATAACTTTTTTGAGGCTTGGTCTGAAGATCATCTGCTCCAAGTTTCGGGAAAATCGGACAAACTTTGTGACCTGTGAAAACTTTTAGGTGTTTTTGATTAAATCCAATATCGAATCAATTACGATGACATCACAATTTGGCTTGGGTCAGCCTATGGACCTCCAACAGTACTAACAGACCCCACTAGTACATTTTAATTCCAAACACAACAGCAGCTACAGGCCAAAACACATTTTTTCTAATTGCAGCGCCCCCTAGAGGTGAAAGGTCACCAAAGTTTTTGAACATCCTCCTGATGGAGATATGAGTCCCCGTACTAACTTTGGTTATGATACATGAAATGGTTGCGGAGATATGAGCTCACTTCCTGTTTGGCGGCTTCGCCACAAATTTGGATTGGCTGTTACGAGACAACGGTTTTAGTTCCGAAGACGAAAAGGGATAACTTTTGTGCGGCTTGGTCTGAAGATCATATGTACTAAGTTTCATGAAAATCGAACAATTTATGTGAGGCGTGAAACTTTTTAAAGGTTTTTGACAAAATCCAAAATGGCGGAAAATCCATCATGGCGGAAAATGATGTCATAGGGTGCGTTGAACTTTTCTTGGTCCAAGGATTCCAACGATACCTCATATTTGACAATCGGGCCAACGGGTCAAAAGTTACTTGCATGAACGCACGTCCAACTTTGGCCTGTTGGTGGCGCTAGAGTGCTCGAGGTGCCGACTTGAAACTTGGTGAAATTAATCATTGGACTGTCCCCAATCAGTGTGCCATTTTACAACTTCTCACCAGACGGTTCTATGGGCTGCCATTGACTTCCATGGCGGAATAATAATAATAGGAAAGGAGTGTCTATTCATACCCCTGGTATGAATAGCCTTGGCCACACAACTGGGCTATTCACACCCTGTTACATAACAACAAAAATGTTGCTTGCGTGCCCAAAAAACATGGGCGACATTCGTTTTTTCATCAGCAGAAAGTGAAGAATTCTGAACGGTTTCAGCACTAATATCTGTTCAAATTAAACTTGAGATGGAAAAGTTGTGTTTTATTTTCATAATCTTTGTTCAGTGAACACATACAACCGTCAGTTTGTTAGCTGAAATTTCGTGAATATCACGTTCAGGCCTATAAACTATAATTTTACCTGCAAACCTTAACTCCTTGGGGAAGCAGATAGTGCAGTGGTCACAGGCAAGGGCTGGCACGTATGAGACCGGGGTTCGAACCCTGTGTGATGCATTTTGGCAGAGTGAGTGTGCATGTGTATCAACGTCTCTGGAGAAAAGGCGCGCAATTTGAACAAGAAATCGGTTCTCAAACTGAAGTTTTGATTGCAACAATTAGCTAGTTCATGCACCAGGGTGTAAATAGCATGCAGTACTATAAACATCAGGGTACGAATAGCATCCACTTCTAACTGTACATTGATGCAAACAGCATACCTTATTCAGAGTGTCTATTACACAGCTGAGCACTCTGTTATGTAACAACAAAAAAACATGTTGCTTGTTTTAAAAAAAATATATATATATATTATTACATTGTGTGATCAATATGCAAGATTAAATGCACAGGGGTGCAAATAGCATACACTGATATTTGTACCAGACAAGGTACTAATAGAACACATTGCTGTGTGCACCGGGGTATGAATAGCATACATTGATATTAGTACCAGACGGGGTACTAATAGGACACATTGCTGTGTGCACCGGAATACGAATAGAATTCACTTCTTATTGCACCAGGGTACGAATAGCATACACTGCTAATTGTACCAGGGGTGCAAATAGCCTTACCCTAATAGGAATATAGCTGCAAGCAGCAATGAGGGGGCTAAGCAGAATAGGCCGGAGTAGCCACGGCGACAAGATAGAACTCAGCAGACACCTGTGAGCAACACTTTCAACAAGTGTCACATCAAAACATAGCTGATTTTGTAGGGCTGAAACAGGGCTGAGTATTGCCACCGCCAGCCAGCCCCCCCCCCACCTAATCACCCCTGCCCGTCCCACCCCGTCCTGCCCCGCCCCGCCCTGCCCTTGCACGCACGCACGCATTAGAATGAACTGGATGGAACATGTTGTCTTCAGTTTCACATCAAAAAACAAAAGATCTATAAAACACATCAGCAACTACAGATCAAAATGCAATATTGATAATTGCAGCACCCCCTACAGGTCAAAGGTCACCAACGTTTTTGAGCGTCCTCCTAATGAATCCATGTAGTAAGTTTGGTTATGATACATGGCAGGGTTGCTGAGATATGAGCTCACTTCCTGTTTGGCGGCTTCGCCACAAATTTCAATGTGCTGTTACAGTTGAATGCTTCTGTCAATTGTTCCAAAAAGCAATGCACTGAAAAGGCATGGTCTGAAGATGGTCTCTGCCAATTTTGGTGAGGATCCGCTGAAATTTGTGACCTGCGAAAACTTGTACGTGTTTTTGATTAAATCCAATATGGCGGCCGAATTAATTACGATGACATCACAAGTTGGCTTGGGTCGGCCTAAGGATCTCCAACAGTATTACCAGACACCACTAGTGCGTTTTAATTCTAAGCACAACTGCAGCTACAGGCCAAAAGGCATGTTTCTTAATTACAGCGCTTCCTAGAGGTCAAAGGTCACCAGATTTCTTGAGCCTCCCCCTGATTGGGTCCTGAGGCCATGTATTAAGTTTGGTTATGATAGATGAATGGGTTGCTGAGATATGAGCTCACTTCCTGTTTGGCTTCCGCGAAACTTCGATTACTGTTACGCTGCGTGAACGGTTTTAGTTCCGAAGACAAAAAGCAATGCATTAATGAGGCATGGTCTGTAGATGATATCTGTTAAGTTTGGTGTCATTCGGACAAAATTTGTGACCTCAATGGCCACAAACTTCAATGGCGGAAGCGTAATAATAAGAAAACATAGAAACACAACACAATGGGTGCCTTCGCAGCTTCGCTGCTTGGCCCCCAAAAACGTAGAAACACAATGGGTACCTTCGCTGCTTGGCCCCCAACTAGACTGCATTTCCGGCGGGAACTGCGAAAGTGTGCTTGCCTGGTCCGGTCACCAACGTGAGCAGACAGTGGCATACGCTATGCTGAACCTGGCTTGATCCAAGCATTCTAACAGTGCCTTTCAGTGTTGGAGCAGTGGCAATATCTCAAAAGCTCTAGGAGAGGGCTATTCAACTATTGGCTTGCGGGTTGAATGCGGTTTGTTGGATTTTACCTTTGGCCTGCCTTTGAATTTAGCTTCTATGACTGAGATCAAATCAATAAAATAAAATGACAGCAGTGATTGGCTGCAAAAATAAATAATGTCACACGTCTTGCGCCTCTCAAACTGGGCTATCAGGTAACCTACAGAGGAATTGAAATTATGAAATATGACCAAGGCATTAAAAAGCTGCTTGTTTGTCAGGATACTTTTTCACTGATTTATTTTAAAAACAAATATGAGCTATAAGTGTGAATGTTATATATTCCATCCCACAAATTATGTTTTACTGGTTTATTTGACAAATAATCTATATGGATTTGATCTATAAAGACCTTATGTCTGTTTAGGATTGTTTGGTGAGCCTGGGGTTGTTTTGAGAGCCTATTGATGTAGCCTATCTCAGATGTATCTCAGAATAAAGGAATACTTCATATTACTCTAAACCACTGTCTGTAAATCAACTGAATACTACTGTCTAAATTGCACTATATTTTTTGACCTGTCTCTGTATATTTCATCACCTTTCTATACTGTGCCTCACATTGCAACACAGCTCAGATCTTTGGTTGCTATGAAGGCCAATCGTTCTAAATGGATGGTTGCTATGGCCAAAGGCCAGTTCTATCTCTGCCGTTGTCAAGAGGGCATATCGTAGAATTCTGATAAACCTTATCTTATTTGAAACATCTCTATTTTACTTAGCCCACTTCCATACAGTGGGTCCCATTAAGAAGTGGCCACTTCATTCGCGCTTACCGTGATTCACACAGCAGCATTATCAAATTAATCTGTCACCATATGCCTATGCCTACGTTTGCAAAGAAAACTTTTTAATTTGATTCACATAAAACGTTACATTTAATGTAGGCCTACATGTTGACAATGAGTAGGCTAGTTTTGGTTGTTGGTGGTGTTATTGCATCCCTTAGTTATGCCTACAATGCAAGTTTCCTCGCGATTGGAAGCTCCTGTAGACAATAGTAGACGCATTTCAAAACATCGCGTTAGGAGTCCTCGCCACTTCTTTTAAGCTGTCAACTGTACTACGTCAGCTATAAATAGCTAATGTTCTCCTTGCTACTTCAGTTTGTAAGTCAGTCCATACTACCCCATGGCTGAGCAAGGATTTCATGATTGGGCAAGGTTGCCCGGAGACATTGTGCATACTTGGAAGGCATTGTGATAGATGTACAACTGCAAATGTGGAAGATGATAGTTACCAAATGCGGCTGGATGGTTTGCCTAATGCTGGAAACTTTTGGCATGTTTTCTTTTTTTTTTAGCTTATGCACCCTCACATTGGAGTCCCGAGTTCATATACAAAATTTGGTATCGATAAGTGACAGTGTTCCTGAGATATGGACAACTTCCTGTTTCGGAGCTTCGCCGCCGATTTCGTTTGTCTGTGACGGGCAAACGCTTCTGAAAATCAAAAATCCTTTCTGTAACTTTTGTGAGGCTTGGTCCAAGGATCATGTACGTCAAGTTTCGTGAAGTTCGGACCAAATTTGTGACCTGTGAAACTTTAGTTTCGCTTTCTATTCAATCCAATATGGCGGAAGAATGACAAGGGTCAGTGACATCATTTTGAATTTCCACACTACACCGGTTCCGGCTGGACGTTCCAGAGTTGGACCGGTGGCGATATCTCAAAAGGTCTCGGAGCAGGAGCTGGCCAAAAATCGGGCTTACAGGAATAATAAGAAAACTTTAGAAGAACAATAAGTGTGCTGCTTTGCAGGCACACTTAATAATGCTGGGGGTAGAGGATGAGGTATAAGTATAAAATATCCTATGCTCAGCTGTGTGGAATGGATCTGCCCCTGACTAATGCTGGATCCCTTCCACAGCGTTACCATCTGTGGGATAACAGGTGCTGTTAGGTCTTAATTTGGGCCTATGGCAATGATTTTCTTTCAGGTCAAACTTAATGAAGAGTTAATAAGTCATGCTCCCAAGAATTGCATTTCACAGTAAGTCTATGTTTAGTCAAGGCAGTGTAGGAACTCTGTTTCTGTTATTTGATATGGACCGAAGATCAGCTGTCATTTCACAGGTAATTACTCAGACGTGCTTATTTTTGCTCTCCAGTTGACATACTGGCTGCTAACTTCATAAAGTACGTGTTCATACACCTAATATTAGTTCTGCAGTTATTAAAATAGTTTACAGTCTTCATACGTCTGCAATAGTCCAAAGAGGTCATCATCACGTCATCATATGTCAATTACACGATAACCAACAAAAATATGGACATCTACCAATATAGGCTACCGAATATGAATTTCCTTAGTATTCAAAAGACAACAGTCCAGACTATCTGTTGTTCGAACTAAAATATCAATTGTGTAACACACCAATGATAACAGCTTTTGAATCATTTAGACTACTGGAATAACATCTTTTTATCATACCTGGGAAAATCTTGGGCTTCTATTTGAAGCCAGTACTGGTATAAACTGTCTTTTCCGAAGTGCACATGGTGTACCTGATCTGTGTCAACATTCTGGACATACCTTTGCAAGTCTCACTCGGCCAAAGAGGGCAAAACAGAAGGGAGCCATTTTAAACAAATCCAACAACAAACTTTGGATGACATTTAGTCTTTTTTCAGTGTATAATCTTTAGATCCGGTGGCCCCAAGTTCAGTCGTTTTAGACATTGGGTCATATATGTAAGAGCGACAGTCAAGAGTGACATGATCGTAGGGGGATCACCCTCCCTGTCATTGCAGTGAGTGGAAAGTTGGTGGGTGGTCGGGAGTGAGGTGGCGCGTGCGTGGGGGGGGGGGCACCATTGGTGACGCATGTAGTAGTGAGCAAGAGAGGGCTACTCAGAGCAGGGTCGGTTTTCACCGTGAATCCTTTGGAACGTTCCCTCTCCCCTGGGGGTTGTCGGGGGGGTATAATTCACTGGGAATGGCTGATCGAGGGGTTGCACAAGCCCAGGCCGAAATCCACTGGTGGTACCACAGGCTGAGACTGGTACATCATCACCACAGAGACTGGTGCGATCAGTTGAAACCTTGCAAACCTGTCATCGAGTTTGTTTTTGTCATTGAGTTTGTCATTCAACACCCAGCCCACCCCATCCCTCGCATCAGGCTTACTGACTGAAAAAAGAGAGAAGAGGATCTCAATGAAAAACAAGATGAGATGCATTCCAGTAAGCATGATTGCAGCCGCATGACAAGGTTTTGATCGACCTGTGCCAGTGTCGCCGCAGCCCTATGAGGTGGGGAGGGTGTTCGGCAATTGTGGGCAGGCGTGCGCGGCGGCTGAGCTGGAATCTGCCCTCTGCCCTGCCAGCCCGGGAGGAAGCGTGTAAAGCAAGCTATGTGAGCCTTGGTTGTTCTTGATGGAAACTAGCCTGATGGCATATTTTCCAAGTGCTTCAGCGCAGAGACATGCGATTAGGAAACTGCTGAGATGCGAGCGTGCACGCACACACACACACACACACACACACACACACACACTGCAGCGAGAGAGGCAGTCCAAGCTATCCTTGGTCATGTTAAAATAAGACTGTCATGTGTAGACTCTTTCCAACATGTTCCACTGGGCCGAGAAATACTCCAAGGTCATCTGAAACTCATGACAAAGCCTATATTACCACGCCACCTTTGTGATCTCTTAAAGCATAAACTACAGTGTACAGACAGATCTCTGCAACCAACCATCATACTAAAGGAGACGAAAGTAAAGTGTCAATGATTTCTTCCCTCATGTCTATAATTGGTTTCCTAACCCATCCCACATTCATCCTACATTTGGCAGGAAGTTGCTTTTAGAAGTAAAAAAAAAAATCTGCAAGTGTTTCTATACAGAGATACTATCATTGATGCTCTTGCCTAAACTTGAAGAGCTATTTGAACAAACCAGGTGTCTTCACCAACACTTGTATTATTGAGTGTTCTTAAGTGGTTTAAGACTTGAAAACCAAGAAGCTTGGCAGATCTAAAACGCTGTGCCTCCCTGTGAGTTTTGATATTGCAAAAGTACTCAGTGTTAAAGTGTAGTATATGCTTCTTGTAATGTTCTAAAGAAGAGATTTCCAAATAAGTATACTAACATACGATTTTTTTGAGAAAGCATGGTAAGATTCAGAGCCTTAGGTTTCACCATCAGTAATTCCACACACTGAATGGCACAAAGCAGCCACTCACTGTTCTAGCTAATTGTAGACAATAGCCCTCTTTCAGGAATTTTTTTAGTTTTAAAAAAATCAGGCAGGAATTTTGAGGGTGTCTTTTTTCCCCCCCTCCTTTCTTAATCAGCATCACAAAGACAGCACAGAAAATGGTATGTCATTCCAGTGGCTCACTGCCGGTCTCTGACACCACAGGCCACAGAGAGTGTGGAGAGACAGAAAGAGAAAGAGAGAGAGAAAGAAAGATAGAGAGAGAGAGAGAGCTGTTGTGCAACTGTGTCATGGCATGAAGTTAACTCGGCTGAGTATCCCCTCTAACCCCGACCCCCACCACCCACGGCCTCCTGTTCCCTCCCTGGCCTCTTCCCACCTCCTCACCCGCCCGGAATGTGGCACTCCGCTCTTTGGAATGCGAAGACGGACCGCAAACTTCATTGTTAAGTGTCTACACATGAGCAGAGGAGGATATTTTACATTTTGGGTCTGTCCAGAAAAGCAGCCCAGTCTGAGGCAGCAACAGGGGAGGTGATTTGTACCAATTACCAAATAGATATGGCATGACACACACACAGACACACAGTTTGTGTGCACTGCACAACATGGTGCGTATGTGTGGGGTCGGGGGTGATTCCAAAATTCCATGTAAGGTGTAAGGTGAGCCTGGAATATTGTGGCCATGTTGGAAATGATAAGAACAAGATATGTTTAAAGTAGAGATTGTGAGTATCACAACAGAAAGTAATACAGTCTGTCCCCGGCTTTCAGTTGAAGCAGGACCGGCACAATGAAGAATGCCATTTAAAACCCGGCAGGGGTGCGTGCAAGACCAACACTTGTGATTACCTGAAGAGCAATTCGGTGTAATTTACTCGGAGAGCAAAGCTGATTATCCTCCCCTTCTGCCGAGGAGGAGAGTAAGTGTGTGAGTGCGAGTGTGTGTGTGTGTGCGCATGGATTTGCCATTTTCTCAGAAAATCTCCCACACATCTATTTGTGGAGTCGTACCTGGCTGGCTGGCTGGCTGGCTGGCTTTTGTGTGTGTGTGTGTGTATTGGAGCCGTTTGCGAGGAGGATGACACACACAAATGGGGTTGGGAGGCGTAGGCTGCGGTGTCAAGGCCCAACTCCCACTCGCAGCCTAGATGCAGTATCTAACAGCTGACTGAGAATCTGCAGCCTCCATCCCTCTCTCTCTCCCCCCTCACACGCAGGAACCCAAAAGGTCAGCACTTCAATCAGCTGGCCCTGTGCCACTCTCCACACCAGTGGCTCCTCCACTTCAGCCTGCACTTCGGGATGCACTTGGCAAGCTTCAGGTGGGGGGGGGTCGGTTGGGGGTTTCAATTGCACATTTGTAAACCGCTATGTGAAGATAAAACATTTTGCTGCACTTGATCAGCCTTAGCTGGAGGATGGTGGGGGTTTAAATTGCACATTTATATTATGTGAGAGGGAGCCATTTTGGGGTGTGCTGCCCAGTTTGACAAGTGGACAAATTTTGTGGCCCCTGAAAATCACCTTTCACCTACATGCTAATTCTCTGTTCTTGAGGTGTCTGGTTGTCTAAGCAGTCCAGATTGGAATGGAGGAGCTGGTTACACATCCAGTTACATATCCACAAGGGATGACACGCCGTGACAGCAGGTGAAATATAGCATTTCATGCAAAACATAAATACAAGCATGCGTCACCAGCTACTTGGAGGACCGCGGCGCCGCGTCAGGCTGCCCACAGCTCCTCGCAGCTCACCCACCTGACTGGTTGAGCGAACGCTGATGCTGTGTGTCGCACGTAAAAAGGGTTTTATGAGGCATATCTCGTCTCCCCCTCCCACCGCGCACACACACACACACGCACACACACACACACACACACGCATGCTTACGCCATGTACCTGCATACGTAACACGCCTTGGCAGTGCAGTGAAATGGATCAAAAACCACACAGCCGCGTCGCGTCAGGTACCCACACAATCTGACATCTCACAAGTTGCCATCATTCAGTTTGACTGCGTGTAAAGAATGCCAACATGCACCATGACTCACTTTCTGCCCAATTAGATAATAATACATTTAGTTTGTACAGTTTTCTAAGAAACTGAATGTTTGGGCCTTCTGTATTCTCCAGATTTGTTCATGTTTCATAACTTGTTGAAAAGCTACAGCTGCTCACCTGCAGAGCAAACTGCATGCCGAAGAAGACACTTACGTAAGGAAGTGTTTGAGTAAAGTTGAGTAAAAATGTCACGTAGCACTAAACTGAAAATGTACAGTACCCTGGTGGTGAGACGGCCGTTGTTGAGTGTCAGCTGAGGTTTATGACTACCTCTTTTCGGTAAAGACAACTGGAACAGGTCAGAGCATGCTTCACAGAGAGAGAGAGAGAGAATTCTCATGCTCTCGCAACCAACCACCCAAGTCAGCACATGACCATGCCTCTGAATGCAGCCCTGCAGGTCACACAATCACTGTTTACTAGACGTAGGCCTTTGGCCTAAAGAGACAGACAGACAGACACATACTCAAAGTCTGCAAAGGGCCAGTTTTCCTGGCAAGACCTCGTCAAAGTGAACTCATTGGGATGAGTCACAGTGCAAACAAACTCACACCTAACTACTGCAAGCCATCCTCTCCAGCCCCTGGTCTTCTTCAGGGCAAAGTAGCAAAGTTGGCTACTTTGCCCTGAAGAAGACCATGTTCGGTCGAAACATGTTGGCTCAATATTTTAAATGACCTAAGCCAGATTCAATAAAGGCTTTTTAAAGAATTCCTTCTCCTCATATATTTGAGTGCCTGGGACCTACTATTGCTTTAGCTGTATTAGGTTATTGAAGCTACACTATGAAGACAAAATACAACTAACTAAATAACTGGTTGACACAGGCAGTAGTGGAGGGACTGGTTGACTGGTTGACACAGGCAGTAGTGGAGGGACATTTAAAAAGACTCTACTGCCCTCTTTTGGAAGAAAACTGTATTGCAACAGGCAATCCAATTTGAGTCAAATTTTCACTTGATCATGACCTAGTTTATACGGTCTATGATCATGACATGTCAGACTTCTAATGAAAGACTGTATGTGTCCTAAGCTGGGTGGAGTAAATCACAAGCCACTTGTATTCAAATCAGTAGCAGGGAGAGTTTGGTTGAAAACTAGCAATCTTAGAAAACCCAACACAAATGATTGAAGGCGCACTAACAACTCATGTCTTTAGGTGATGTAGTAATCGATGTGGCGAAGGAACTTTACGAGGAAAATGGACCTGAGGTAACAGCACTAGTTGGTAGTTCAAATGAACTTGGTTACCAGAACTAGTTGCTTGTAAATGAAGCACACATGCACCATGACTCACTTTCTGGCCAGACCCGAATAGATGTTTAAATCTTGGGTAATCTCCAGCTTTCCCCCCCCCAATGTTGAAACTTGAATTATTGAAAAACTACAGCTGCTCAGGTGCACAGAGCAAACAGCACGGCTTATGACATAACACAAACACATTCTTATGTAAGTGTTATGTAGGAATGTCTAGTAACACTAGACTGAAATATGTATAGTGGAACGACTGGTATTCAGCCACTTACAGTGGATTTCCTTAAAAAGCAATTATACTGACAATTATTCGGTCTTATCATTGTATTATATACACACACATGTTGCTTCCAAAAATGCTAATAATTTCTAACTAGTTTTCAGCCAGGTGCAGAGAAAATTGGGTAATACTTTACTTGACAGTATCGACATAAGAGTGAGATGAAACCTAACCCTAACCTCTAACCCTAACCATAACTATAAACCTAACCCTCACCATATCACTTAATAATAGAAGCGTTATGTCAAACGTTTATGACACGTTCATGACTGTCATGTTACTCTTATGTCGACACTGTCAAGTAAAGTGTAACCGGAAATTGAAGTTAACGGCACCATACAACAAGTTAAGACAACTTTCGAGTCTGACTTGGTGTGTGATTGACAAAGGTTGGCCAAATTAACCGTTCTAGAAGTTTTTTATTTTATTTTTTGTCTTAAATGTGGCACGCCAGCTTGCCAACAGGAAAATGTATGTCCTTCACATGACAAATTGTTGCATATGGTTTCTGTGAGCATAATATGAGAAGCCATGGAAGAATTGTGTATTACTCTGTGAAGCCAGCAGGGTGAAGCGTGCAGTTAAAACATTACAATTGAGTGAATAATTCCAAATAAATTTATTGGTAAATTCATTGACTGTACAAAACAGGCCTGGTGGCTTGTCGTTACGGACTGGACAGGACTTGGGAAAACAAGAGAGGAGCAGGTGGTTTTCTTTTTAACCTTAACATCAACACATCATCCTGGAGAGAGAGAGGGAAAAAAACAAGGGGAGGGGAATTTCATTAGTATACATACATACTCCAATGGTGACACTTTTCAAATGAAACCAAACCAAAAGATGACAGCAAGGTCTGTGAAAATCAGGCAACTGTTGTAATCCTTACCACAGGCTGAATAAGTGCTTCACTCCAGGGCCTTGACAATGGCTTCATTGGCCTCTACGGCGATCTGGATCTCTGCACGGGCAGCCTCGTCTGAAACACCGAGTAGATCAGCCTGGGCCTTCTCCAAGTTAGCTTTAGCAGACTGCAAGAGGAGGCAAGGAACAGACTAAGGAACAACCCTTGGCATTATGACAGGTGTGGCATGCAGCCGACACCTACTCAAATAAACCACGGGGGAGCTGCCATCTTTGCCCATATAAGGAGATCTGGGTACTTGTGATTTGTCCTATGGGAAAATAGCATGGGGATATTGAATAATCACACCGGTTTAACTCACAAAGTGACAAATAAGTCTGAAATGCAGACGTTTTGCCCAACACACTTTTGTCACCTGACTGAGTGGGTTTGGTGATCACGCTTAACACTTTAGACATTGAGTGCACCTGCTTTTTAAAAGGCGGAACATTTTCACCAAAAACCATGTGCTGTATCGTGTAGCCATTCTGCGTCTTAAATAGCAAACTCCAAGTCATGATAGGGTAAGTTAAGCTATAAGCACATAGCCAATTAAACATGACCAAGGAAAAAGTGAATGGGACAACACAATGCCACGGTAACGTTATGCTATGAATTAAGAATGCTCAGCTCAGCCAGGTTTGTTTCTGCAGTCAGGATGTAGGCCTATGAATGTGAACAAATTATGCCCTTCTCCAGTAGCAATAGGCCACTTTAAAATGCACCAGAATAAAGCCATCACATCTACACCCCCAGCACCCCCACTATGAGCACCCCCAGGTGAAAATCCAGCATCCTTGGTTAAAAGTTACACTTAAAAAGGTTTTGCCTATATTTTTGTAATATAATAAACACGTTCACACTTTTTTGAAACTATTTCAGCTTGTGTTATATTTGAACACACTTTTAAAAATACGGCGATAATACCGAAAACCGTGATAATTTTGGTCACTATAACCGTGAGGTTAAATTTTCATACCATTACATCCCTACCCACAACAAATGAATCACATTCTGCATTCAACCCTTCACATAAACATGGGAATTCCTTCAAAGTCACACCATTTCTGTGGCACTTCTAAAACAATATATTTTTGTTGTTGTTGATACTGCATATGCAAAACAAGTCATATGAATGACAAGTGTCTGTCAATGTTTTCTTGACCCTTGTACAGAGTAAGGCTGGACTACCTTCATTTGCGCCATTATGACAGGTGGGTCTACTGATAGACTCAAGGGAATACTCTGTCTCCATACTCCTGAAATACCAAATCTAATCAGTGGCTTATATTAAAACATTGATTTGAAGAGAATGACATAGTGGGGCCCTCTCCAAGACCCAAACAAATTAATATGGCCTTTCTCCGCAAAAGACACTTGTTACAGTGGCGATTACAAAGTATAAATGCCAAACATTACTGAGAGTTAAAGGTCTCTCAGTGGGGATTTGACACCTCTGTTCCAATTCAACAGTGACTGACCTTTCCATACCCATTAACAGTGGGAGCCCATGAGTACTGTCATCAGTGTGAGGAAGAAGAAAAAAAAAGGTCATCCACCTTAGAGAGGCCAACCTGGAGTTCCGAATGTTTTGCCCACCTGTGCCTACCACTGTGCCTAGCACAAAGCCTCTTTTACGTTGTTCTCTGTTAACATAGACGGTATGCAACTTCTGTACAAAAAAACATGCCCAGATGCTATTTTACAAGTCCATTTAACCTATTATTAGCTGGGGAATAAAACAGAACATTTTAGCAGATATCTAACGCCTGTCATGGTTATCAGCTATATGACTAATTTGATTTAATTGATTGGTTTGCGTCAGTTTGTATTTGCATCACAGACTGTCTTTGTTTAGACTCGCCTGTTTTTAGTGGTCATTTCAAATTCCGAGATTTACATATGGATTTACATATACACATTTTAGGTCATCTTTAGTAAGTGTCTTGACATCTGGATGAGCTTTTGTCAACTATAGTAAGAGGAAAAAAATATGCATGCATATTTTCTATCAGACATGCAGAAATCGTGATTTATTAATCGATATTGGTTGAAGCCGATATTGAATGTAATCGGAAAGACTAATTTTCTAACCTAGTTAGGCAAACTGAATGAGTTGTCATATTGTAAACATCTCTGACTTATGATTTAATTGTAAATTTCCACACCGCACCATCTGTCCCTTCACTTGACATGCTCTTTATTTTTAAATCAAGATAACTGTTCTCTATTCCCAGAGTTGTATGCCCACACTGCCGCTGATGGAACTTACATTTGATATACATGTATAAAACACTTAGCATATCTTGAAGAAGAGTTCTGAAGAATAAGCATGTCATCTTAGGGCTTCTCTCAGAAGTAACATACTAAATTACCCCTACAAACACACAGATTTCTTTCAAAATGTTTAGATAATGTTCTAATAACACTTATTTGAAATAATTCCAATTTGAGGAATTTGATTATCTGATTGGCTACACGCTCTCCCCTCAGTTTGTTTGTCTTTCTTTGTCCGCATGAATCCTATCACTTGCTGAAGAAACACTCAAGACTAAATCAGCCATAAAGGCTGGAGAAATATAGAATATAGCCCTTACTAATCAACCATGACAAAAGACAAACCAGGTCACTGGAAAGCAGTGTTTTTCAAACATAGTTTTAGAGAACATTTGATCTGCGATAGGGTCGTATTTTGAAATAAATAAAGCTAACTTTCTTGATTCCCTGAATTTGTCTGGTCATCTGTACATCAAGATGGACTTTTTCCTAGCCAATGCCACAAGACAGAGGTTGTGCAATTGCAATTTGAAATGTGTAGAACAACTTATAAAGCTCAGACATGCACATACACAAATTACAGACACGGGCACTGAGACACTTTGTGGTTGTCTAAAGGAACTAAAAAAATAAAACTTTACTCAATCAGCTTAATTGTTACTTATGTCAATGTGATATTTTACTAATGACACTGCAATGGCACCTAAAAACCTTCAATCAGGCATATGTACCTAAAAATTATTATTTCAATTGAACTACTGCACTAAAACGCAGGTCAATGTACAGGATTAGGCATGACAAATGTACTTACAGGGAGATCGAGACTGTCCAGAGTCACTGCCTCCTCAGCAAGGAGCTGCACGGAGGAGTCCGCATTCACCGTGACCGAGCCACTGCTCACTGGTCATGGAAGGGAAAAAAACAAAAACACTAAACATATAGTCATCATGACCTAAGCGCAATACGGATGGAATAGTTTGTCTTTGGTGCAAAGATTTAGAAGATTTTAGAACAAACAAAATCCATCTGAACAGATACCAAACGCTCAAGGTGGTTTAGAACTAGGCTACTGATTCAAGGGCTGATATGTTGGCCTAGTTTTTAGGTCCACAACATACAATTGTTTCCAGTCACCTGGGGTACCTGTTGCTTGGGCATGCAAGATTTGCAAGGTTGCTACCTACTGGCTTACACATGTCTGAATAAAGACCAGTAAAGAGTACACTTCCTGCAGACGGAGTTTACCTTTTGGAAGAGCTATTCCTATGAAGAATCAGCACTATAAAACTATTTATATTAATGTACAATTAGGCAAAATAGTATAATAGTGACATGAAATGATCTAAAGACTTAGAATTGTTAATCACAATAATTGACAGCCCTGCTATTCTAATAAACTACCAAACGGTATGATAAAACAGTAAAACATATCAGGTAAACAGCAAAAACCCTTTCAGTTCTGAGTGTCATCTCCCACCATATATGGATTAATACCAAAGCTGTGTGCATATCATGTCCACATATAAGCAATGTTGTTATTTAAAATGATCCTCTTTTAAGGAGCCTATTTTCTAATAGGTTACAATGAATCTAAGCAGGTGCACAGCACCGAAATAGGGGAAATTAATATTTGAATATGCTGCAAAAAGCATTGTTGTCCAGACTTTCCATGATGTACACCGCTACTCAGAATGTCCAACCCTTGTCTCTGCCCTGCCACACAAGAGAGAATTCTCTAAAATCCAGTATTCCAAGCCTGGGAAAAGGACATATCACATGAAGAACATATCAATTATATGACTTCAAATTAACTGAGGAACAGGGAATGCTGCCATGCCAGACAAGATACTGTAGGCCTATGTGGCTCAGACTGACCCACCCGCAAATATAACTCCTTGTTTTTTTCAAGACTGACCCCTACAGAATAACAGACAGACGTAAAGGTTGCAGTTTGTCATACCATTGTTTCTTTACATGTAACAAATTGGGTTGCTGTCTGACTACCCCTCCACAAAAGAGCACAGTGGAACACACTGCCAGTTCCTACAAGGGCAGGGACATCCCTCTCCATTTTCAAAAAAACTCCTGAAGACCCAGCTCTTTAGAGAACATCTCCTCTTATAGCACCACTTACAACAAGTCTTGCTGATCCTAGCACTTACCAGAGGTCTTGAACTGACACTCAACTGTTTAAAAACAGCACTCACTGATGCACTTATTCTTACTGTACTCGACCGTTTTTAAATTGTCCTAAACTTGTTGAGAGAATTGCTTTAAAACTTAACTGTTACCATGGTGTTAGTCGCTTTGGTTAAAAATGCATCAGCCAAATGTAATGTAACGTAAAAAGATCCGGGCTAAAATTGAAGCTGCTGGAATCAAAGATGTGTGAAGGATATCTCACCGAAGTACTTTGCGGATGAACCATCATCACTATAGATGGTGACAACTCCAGGCCTCAGAACCTGTAGGGTCGGAACATGAGCTGGAAGGATGCCGAAAGCGCCTGTCAGTGTTGGTACATCGACCTGCTTCACGCTGGCATTTTGGAAGAACACCTACAATTATACACAATAAAAAAAAAAGTGACAGGTGAATTTGTAGTTTCTGAACAACCCTTCTGCTGCGACTGTTGCGGATTAGCAACTACTCACAGTCGTTGGTAACGTTAGACTAACATTCATTTAGTGAATACCTCAGTAAAAGCTTAACATGGCTTTGAGGACACATGAGAATTATTCTAGTTTAACACCGACTGACGTGATTCATTTAATCAACAACTCGGGCCAAAATGCTTAAACAGTTCAAGGTGAAAGGCTATCCATTCAGGGGAAGTTAGCAAGTCGGCTAATAGTGGCTAGCAAGTCGGCTAATAGTGGCTAACCAGCCAGCAACATTGCCTGGTTGTTGAATTAACTGGTGGCTAGCATAACGGAGATAACGTCAGATCCAATTGGTTGGGGCCGATCAAAGGAGAATACAATATTTACTACCATTGCAAAGTATATTCGAGCAAACAATTTAGCAGCTAATTTGGGTTAGCGAACTGGTTGACGGCAGCGTTGCAGTCGAATACACACTACCTGACTATCCGTCTCTGGTTGACATTAGCTTCCATTAGGCTAGCTTTAGCATAAATGAAATGGACCACAGGAACATGGCGTTCTGTAACTTCATAAGCTTACGTCTTAAAGCTGAATGAGTTACACAATTGACACGTTCACAGCATGCACACATTACATATACTTTACTGCTCCTTCTCGTCTGACTACGTTATTGTGCAATGCTCGAACATGAAATTACGATCACAGGGAAGGCCAACCCCTCAGCAATTGAGCTATCAGTCTTGAAACCAACATGGGCTAACTTTACCTGGGTCGGCGAGGCAAATGTGAAGGACATCTGCGGTGCACCACCGGGTGCATCTGCATAGCAACGCACTTGTCTCAAAGCAGGGACCGCACGACGGAACAAAAACCTTGCTGCCATCATTTTACCTAATTTTTAGGTAGTTCTGATATAAACTCAACCGAGAGAGAGGCCAAGGTTCTCCCCAAATGCAAGCGTGATCCCAGTCAGCGTCTGAGCTTCATACAAGGGCACTGTACAGTTACCCATAAGGCCATATCGAGTGTAACAGCATTCTGGGAAATTAAGTTTGCTGAGATCTGCATCGTGATAGGCCTACCCCCGCCCCAATGAAATGACAGGAAATTAACTTATAAGCGAAAATATTTGGTTCAGCCTGTCTATGTTTTCGTAAGAAATTATTCGTGACTTCACATCGAAAGACCACTGTTGATTGAATAAATCTTTTTTTTATATCGCCTAACTTACTATAATAAATTACACATGCATAAACATTGGAATGCTAGCTTCTGCCAGCAGATGGCGGCCTTACAACTTGAACTTACAACATAAACAGCAAGGAAGACTGATGCTACTCAACATTTTAGCAGAGCCTTATGTCTTATTAGACATTCTCTGATTTCAATATCCTCCAATAAGAGATCATTGGAAATTGTTTATATTATTTCCTGACAGCAGTGGTTTGTTTTGAGCAATGTGTCAACAAAGCTATGACAAACATCGTTACAGGCCTTTTTAGATATGGATTGAACGCTCTGAATCTAAATCAGTTCGGGGTATACCCCACAGTTTAATCAAAAGCCATGTAGACATGGGGGCCAATCCTTTCGCGCATCCTCTTGCAGGGTACCTCCTCATCTTCCAGCTTACGTCACGTAGTCTTTTTCTGACTGGGTGTTGAGAAGGTGGGTGTGTCTTAAACCTCAGGGTTTCATTCATAAATAGTTTTAGCTTTTAAATCAAAATTAAGGTGTTCGGCGAAGGTTTGGTGCTATTGGCTTTTGACTAGACATTACTACATCCACATGAATTATAATTAGGTGAGTTACCTTTCTTCTGCTATTCTAAACTGAGATACATTGGCGATCGATAATAACCTTACTATTGTATTGTTGTATTTGATTGAGTATGCATGGGCTAGGGCAAAGAATTCGATGTATCTTTCTTTAGCCTACTTGACAATATATGTCTAAAGAAAGGGAATTTCCGAAGAGTAGCCTTGGCTAGGTGTTGCATGCATTGTTAGCTGGCTACAGCTGTATAGACTCAAGCTTTAGATGGGGAATCATCAAATTCAAGGTAGGCTAGCCTATAGTCGACACGAAACGCTCATCTATGTTGTAATTCTCATTCCATGTCTTTGACACATTCTTCAGTATAATATTAGCCAGTCATTTCCACCATTGACAGGAAATCAGCGATTAAACGTGTCCCTTCGTCATCCCCTTCCATGTCAAATGCATTAAGTGAATGCATTATATTTTTGCACATTTTATGCATGTATTTGTACACGCACGTTGAATAGAATTTACACATAGTCTACTTATATAACATTTAATTAAGTAGGCCTAATCATGGTATGCAAAGAGCCTATTACATTATTCAGTGGGTGTAATTGATGAACATGATAACTATATGGAGTTTGATAGTCCAACCATCGGGAGACCCAGTGAAGAGGCAGAAGATGGTCATTATGTGATGTACAGTAGGATATATAGAATTCCATACAGTAGCAAGTCTTTGAACAAAATTGGGGGGTTCCTTTTGTGTCATGCTGTTAGTAATCATTGTAATGCAATCACAGCAACAAAAATGGCCTGACAGTGAGATTTCACATGCATTTGTAAACATGACACTCTAATAATACTCTAATATCTGAACTATAATATATGATCATTTGTAATTCTGACCTTGATCACAAAACTTATAGCCTGCGTTTTTTCAGGGAGTGATGTAACAGGACTTTATTACAATTGTAATAATAATAATAATAATAATAATAATAAAAAACAATTTCATGCCATAACATTTATTTAGTTGTTCTTGTGTTGATCTATCTATACATTTTTTTCTCTTTTAAAATGATGTGAACTCTGTTTAGGATGATTAGGCTCTGATAGTCATTATGTGAAGCTTGTGAGCAGTGAACTTGCTGTGTGACACTCCAAGCGTTTGCTCTGCAGACACCGCAGCCATTAGGAAGCCAGAGAACCAGGTGGGTGGGCAAAGGCAAGCTTAGAATGCAGAGAGAGCCAAGGCTGAACAGGCTTATCGCAGGGAGACACACCGAACACTGCTAGGCTTCCACTGAAAAACACAGAGAGAGAGAGAGAGAGAGAGAGAGAGAGAGAGAGAGAGAGAGAGAGGGTGGAAAGAGAGCAGAGTGAAGTGACACTGCTAGTGGAAAGCTCATTCTGTATTTTACCTTTTTCTTGCTGTTTGATGGGGAACCGCTGAGGAGGTGAGTGTTTGCACAGTGTGGGAAGAAGCTGCAGCATTAATGGCTATTATCTAGCAGACGGACCACATACCGCTGGGCCTCAGCTGCTGCTAAAGGTGGAGTCATCACTTTATAATGGAATCACAGTGTGATATTCTGCACTCAGGGACAGAAAGAGAGCTGGGAGAGAGAGGGTGAGCGAGTTCAGAGATTTGATGACTTGAGATTTGTGATTTACGGCAAGGAAGCGTGAGTGACTGTCTGGCACCTTGTGTTCTCTCACCTTCAGATTTTAGAAGCACTGATCTCTTCTGAGTGATGTTTGTTTTTCACTGCAAGCTGTACTAGCAGATGTCAGAGGCATTTCTACAATACATATATCAAGGAGGGAAATGATGCAGAATTGCATTTAACACACTAACTTTTTAGTTAGTTTGGTAACAGAATTGTCCCTTTTCATGTTGTCAGTTCTAGTGAAAAAAAAACATGTTTTTAAGCAAACATGACACTGTCGGATCACAGATATTTTCAAACCCCTAGGGAGAGAGAGAGAGAGAGATGGTTAACTGGAATCAAAATTGCTATAGTGCCATACGGACTGCACGACTTCCTGTGATCATTTCCTCAGGGGGAGAGGACATCGCTCGCGTGGACCATGAGCAATGAGTCTACCGTCTGGAAAAACCTAACTGAAAACCCCACAGTAAGTACACACAGAGCTCTCATCCTTCCTGTTCTGCTAGCGGATCTAACTTCATTCAAAGACGACCCGCGCTAATAGAGGACATCCTGCTCTGTGTTTCCAGTAATTAAATCCGTGATTTCATCTGAAGCTTGTGTACCTTTGAGGAAACTTTGTTGCAGACATCATCAGCTGAAGGAACGGAAATAGAGACGTGGTTATAATCACATATTGTGGTCATTCTGAAACTCACAGGTCCTGTTTTTCAGTGTCTTTGCCAAGTTTTTTTTTTATTTAATCAGGTGATCCTTGCAGTTGGGAAATGTGCTGCAATTGTGTTTGAAGACAGACTTTTTAAAATGTGAATATCAAATGTTGCAAATCTAAATGTTACAAATCTATTTGGGAGCTTCTTTTTATTGTATCTTTTAGTGAAAAATACAGCGAGGATAGCTTGAGTTGAGAGTTATTTATTGATTTAAAGGTGTTATTGATATGGAAATGTGTTTTATTGATAATTCAACAGGTATTGAAACAATGTAAACTTCTCAGACGACATTTTTGCGTTTGTTAGCTCTCAACATGGAATCTACACTATTGCATACAGATATGCTTAGCCAAATAACCAATGCAGCTCAAGTAACCAAAGCAGGAAATGCCTAGGGAAATGTCTCAGTTTCAGCACATTTCAGGCTTATCTTACAGAAATATTTTCTTTGGTTTGTCTTTTTTTGTTTTACTGCACACATACTATAGTCTATACATTTTATACATTCATGAGGTGCACAGTGAACATTTTAATCAAGTGCAGAGCCTGGAGAAGCTATCCCAAGTCTTTGATGTCTATTAGGGAGAAACCTTTCTTTCTCTCTCCCTCTCCCCCTCCCACTCTCTATCTCTCTCTCTCTCTCTTTATCCTTGTGTCAGGAGCTCACGTCTCCGCCTCTGCCCCAAGCCCTGCAACTCTTTGGATCTTTGAATACACCACTTAATGTCTCAACTCTAGAACAAAGAGCACACCTGCGCTCTTTCTCCCCAAGGCCCCTCAGCAAGCTCAGTCTACAGACACAAGGGCCTCCCCTGACCCCAATCAGTCAGGTGGCACGATGTCTTAGCAACACCATATTCAAGCCATAATGCTCAAAGGGGTGATTCTCGGGATGTCTGTAATTTTACAGAAAGGATTAGGCCCTGATGTGGCCCAGTGTCTGTCCACTGTCAGGATAAATCTGGTTGCCATTAAGTGATGAAGCCATTTATTTACCCCTGACCTCAGAATTGTTTGTGCAGGACTTTCCATTGGAAACGGGGAAACAGGATGGCTACGTCCTCCTGTTGGTCCTTCTCTCCATCTTCCTTGGGGGGACATTGGTCCTGTTGTCCGTGCTATTGATCGTCTGTCGCCACTGCTGTGATGAAGACCGACGCCACGCACGGTGAGATCAAATACACACTCCCACTCTCCTTATTTGATGTCATGTAGAGAATATGAACGGACACATGCACACCTTTGCCTGAAAGCCAGAAGTGAGTCACCACTGTGCCCTATTAGAAATGATGCAGTTTATTTATTTGTTTGTTGGGGGGGGGGGTTAATGTTACTGTGCTATGATTACACACGCAGGACAAACATTAACAAAATCAATAATTGCTATTCTAGCCACGCTGAGAGAAAGAACCGCTTCGGAGACCTAGAGGGTGTTTTTGCAAGGAAAACTCACATTGATCTCACCATTTTCTGAAGTTAACTCTCTCTCTTCACTCTCTCTCTCTCACACACTCTTTCTCTTCTCTCTCTTTCCCTCTCTCTCTCTCTTTCCCTCTCTCTCTCTGTCTGTCTCTGTCTCTCTCCCTCTCTCTGGCTCAATTTGGCGCTGTGCGCTGCTGTAACATTAGTCTCCCCCCTCTGCCTCTATGCAGTGCGTTGCAGGCTGGTTGATGTCTGGCTGGGCGAGAGCTGAGCAGACAGGGACAAATGATGAGTGTAATGAGATTTCATTGCAGCCATCGGTGTTGATTAATCTCCCCTTCCTGCAGGAGCATAAGCTCTGGCTGAAAACCGTGCAGGGAGAGGGTGTGTGTGTGTGTGTGTTGGGGATGGAGATGCAGCTTGGAAACTTCATCACAATCTGTTCCCCTCTCACCCAGAGATCTGGTCAGGGAGGAAGTGAAAGCTATCAGAGGAAACAGCATTGCAGCAGTGACCATTAGCATTTAGCTATGTTATTTGAAGTAGATTGTTTCAGCTGTTTTTGAACAACATTCAGAACACGGTGTATACAGTTTGGACATTGCAATTTTGACACTGGAGATCTTGACCTTAGATTCACCGTCTTCTGCATTTTAGGGCCAGTGATGATCCAGAGAAGACCAAAACATCTTATCTTGAGGAATCTCAGCCTGTACATGGTAATCATAACACAACCTTTACTATCTACTTCATTGCTGTGGTTGGCAGTGTCTTGGTGTTCATATGACATTAGATCTGTGGAATATCTGAGAAAGGTTCCCTTAAAAGTTATCGGACAGATCTGTGTGAGATTGATAGCAGCTGTGTAAAGAAACAAATGACCCTGGTGCCTTTTGTGCATGTGTAGAGCCTTGTGCTTGTGTGTCCCCCTGCCAAAATGGACGGAACAATGCATTCTGGCACATTGCAATACTGTAGGCACTTTCATAAAAACCTCAGCTATTTTGCATCGATTTTTAAAATAACATCCTCCTGTCACCCTTCCAAACCACCCAATATCCTCCCACCCACCCCCCTACAGAGATCACAATCCGGGTTGATGAATCGGACTGTCTGTCAGCCGCCAGCTCCCATGACATGGAGACGGAACGCTTTCTGTCCACCGGCACCACCGGCCGCCGGGTCTCCTTCAACGAGGCGGCGCTCTTCGACCATGGCAAGAAGGCACAGGAGAAGGGCCGCAGGTCAGACGCCCACACAGACACAAACAGACAAACACTTCCCTTGATTGCCCTCTGAGTCCCTTGTTGCACCGTGCCCTCATTAATTCACCCGTCTGCACACAGAGTCTCAGAAATGCTTCCTGCTCCAGACTTTAGACAGTTTATGAAAAGAAACCTTTTGAAAAGAAACCTTTCTGTCAGAAAAAAAACCCTCCAGAAATTGATTAGGTAGTATAGGGAGAGGGTGTCTAATGTGTTGGTCAGAAACAATGTTTTGGTATGTTGTTTTGTCAAAGGAATCAATGTGTTGGTCGGAAATGTCTAATGTATTGGCCGGAAATGTTTTAGGAATCGATTGGCCTGGATCTCACTGTATCTGCATGACTTGAATTGTGAATTACAAAGAAAAGGTTTATGATCACTCATCCATAGGGCTGGGCTATCCTGCTGAAATAGTCAATGGTGTGAGATCTAAAGGTGCTTGCCTTGCACACTGCCCAGACAATGCCCAACTAACGTCCCCAGTGTCGGACAAAGTTGGCTGCAGTTGCTTGCAGTCTTTAGAATGTTTACAAAACCAGCAGTCATTTCCCCACTTCCCAGACAGCTGACAAGACAGACATTTGTTACCAAAACTTGAAAAACACAGACTGATGGCGCACACTGAGCCAACTGTTGGTTTTGGTTGGACACTTGCATTTGTCTGACCAGTCTCCAAGTACCTTGAGTCCCCTCCGATAGGCTTTTGTGGTGGCCTCACTCACTGACCCTTCCATATGTACTCAGGTACACTCTTACGGAGGGGGACTTCCACCACCTGAAGAATGCCCGGCTCACGCACCTCCACATTCCGCCGCCTGCCCTCAAGATAGTCACCATCCACGAGTGTGAGTCATCGGAGAACAGCATTGCCATGACCACACGGCCCGCCTCCAAGTCCAGCCTCTCCATCTTCCAGGTGAGAGCGGAAAGAGAGCGCAGAAAATAGAATGAGAGAGAGGCTACTATAAGTCGCTATGACGCCCAGCATTGGACAGCACTCTGAGAAAACAAATCAGACAAACGAGGGCAAGCCCAGGCACTACTCGACTGTGACACTTTGATGCACAGAGGGTATTGATTGAGACACCGGGGGAGCTGAGGAGCCTCACCCAGCCAAGCTCCTTATATCAGTCCTCCTTCTCGACATGATATTGACATTCTGTCATGAGCATTGACCTCTTTCGTTACCTTAACTGCCCCCTCTCTCTCTCTCTCTTTCTGCTTGACCGTTCACCTAACAGCCCTCAGTGCGCCCCCCTCTGCCCCAGACGGCACTAACCGGCCTGCACGTCAGCCTCAGCTCAGCCCTCCCTGGGGACGCACTCAACTCCACCGTGGACACGAGCTTCAGCATCAGCGTCCCAACTGGTGCCCCGAGCCCCAAGCTCGCCCCAAGACCCTCCATGGTGAGTCACTGTGTTTATGCACCACACAAGTGAATACCACAAGTGCTTGCGCATGTTTGTGTGTGTGTGTCTTGGTGGGGGCGGGGCCCTTGTGTCAAGTGAGCAATCACTCTAGCGACTGGGTCTGTGAAGTCTGTGAAGTGTGTCTGTGTGTGATTTGGTTGTGTGTGTGTGTGTGTGTGTGTGTGTGTGTGTGTGACATTCAATGTGCAACTCCAGCCTTATAGGCACTTACAACTTTTGCCATTCAACCCACAAGTGTGGCTGTCTGTGACACAGAGGACAAGAGGTTCTCTTCCATATTTATCTCCCACACAAAGGGAACACGTTACTTTCTGCGCCCTCTTGGTTCTCCACACTCAGATTATATGAACTCTTGGTTTTCCCTGTCATGCTCAGATCGAGGTAATGGGGTCCAGCTCTCGGAACGGAGGCAGTCCCAGGAGTTTGGGTGAGACGGGGATGTCCTCCGCGGGCACATCTTCGGCCAACCCTACCCAGGGCCCCGTGCTGCAGTTCTTCTCCAAACTGAGGCGCCATGCCAGCTTGGAGGGTGCGAGCCCCTATTTCAAGATCAAGAAGTGGAAGTTTGACAGCACCCAGCGGGCGTCCAGTCTGGACACCAGAGGTAAGGAGGGGGTACTCGTCATTACAGCCAATACATGACCCCCACCCCCACCACCATCACCACCCCAACCCTCCACCCACCCCCCGTTCCCAGAGTTGTCTCTTCACTTGTACCCTAGTTCTTGCTCTCAGATAATAAGCTTCAGCAGGACACAGAACAATGAACTAAATTATATTAAGGAAAAGGAAAAGACATAAAGACATTTATTTGTCTGTGGTGTCTTTCCGACTTAAGCTATGTACTTTGGCCAAGGCAAATTCTAGAACAAAAAAAAAAACCTGATTAAAATAATTTCCGAGTTTTTTTCAGTTTGATATGACGATTCATCATTTGAAAGGACGTTGTTTCAATGTGGACACTGAGCTTGAAGAGTGCTTGTATGGTGGCCAAGAGGGAGTGGCTGTGTTGGTTAGCCAAGCCTTCTCTAGAAGACAGATGGCTGGGTGACGCAGGGCTCTTCCTCTACCGAGCTTTCCGGGGTTCAACGCAGCTTCCTGGCAGCTCCCCGTGGACTACTCTCTCTTCTTCTTCTCTCTCATTCTCTCTCTCATTCTCTCTTTCTCTCTCGCTGACTCTCTGTCTCTCACTCTCTCTCTCTCTCTGTTTCTGTTCAATTCAATTTCTCTCTCTCTTTCTCTTTCTCTCTCTCTCTGTCTCTCTCTCTCTCTCTCTCTCACACTCTCACACTCACATATACACAGAAAACACTGACTCAGAGAGAGCTTGTTGGGAACAACATCATCATCAACAATCATCTCAGGAAGCCTTGACTTGCCTGGAACCATTCATGGCATTTCTTTGGAAAAGGCTGTTGCTGTGGACATCTTAGAAGGAAAGCTGTGTATATATATATATATATATATATGGAGAGAGAGAGAGAGAGAGAGAGAATGAGACATTAGCAGTTTCCTTGGAGCTGTCAATGGGCGACTGAGGGGGGAAAATAAATTTGACAATGATGAGGTTTTCTTAAACCTCTTGACCTTTCCCACTGCCCTTTTGAAACATGCAGATGTGACGTTAAACGATAAACTAATTGGTAGAAAGGCCGCTCTTTCAGTCTTGAATTAATGTTCCATTTATGTGCCATTGGCAACAGGCTGTGCAGAAGAGGCAATCCATGCATCCATTGTTAAGAAGATAATAAGATAAGATAATATTTGGGAAAATATTATAGTTTCATTTTGACTTTACCATTCATATCACCAGTACATTTTGACTTTAACCCATTTCGTAGGGTATCTACATATATGCTGCCATATAACAGCTACCTTTACCATTACTGAACAATAGGATTGTGTCCATGTTGTGTGCACAGGTTCGCCTAAAAGGAGGCAGTTCCAGCGCCAACGTGCAGCCAGCGAGAGCATGGACCAGGAGGAGCACGACGCACACCACATCGACCTCATCCAGTACATCGCCGGCACCAAGGACATCGTGTACCATCCCACCCCCCGCATCCTCTCGCCCCCCTCCACGCCACCACCTTCCCTCGGCAGGTATCTTTAATTCCCTCGCCATCCATTCCCTCGCCTGCACACGCCGCATGGCCTCAGACATCCACCGCTGCTGCTGCTGTGCTGTTGCCCCGACCACACTGGCCTGAGATCAGAGATCCATTTCATCCAAGGTGCCCCAGGTTGACATTACAATCCTGTCCATCTCACAGGAGGTTTCTCTCCGTAAGGAGATGGAGCCTATCACGAATGTTGAGAGTAGTCTCAAGGGGAACCTCTGACTTGTTTAAACACCTTATATGTGTGGCCTGTCAGTCACAAGTCACAAGCCATTAGGTATCAGCATTAACTCAAACTTGCTAGAGCAGCTTTAACATTAAGTCATCTACCCTCTACCCTTTATTTCTCTCTCTCTCTCTCTCTCTCTCTCTCTCTCTCTCTCTCTCTCTCTCTATCTAAATGCCAAAGTGCAAGTCATGCTCTTCACAGTAGTTTTTGATCACCTTCAGAGCTTTGCATAACAGCATCTGGTGGCGCGAGCCATTAGTTGCGGGTGTGTGATGAGGTGCATAATGCTAACCCCATGGTAATTAACATGTCATAATGAAGTAGCTGTGGTCACAGTCATGGTGTGCATTGTCGATGTGCGGTAGCCCTAATTGGGATGACGTGCATGTTCTAACTTGGACCCCCCCTCCCCCCACCCACCCACTCCCTTTCCTGCAGGTTAGAGGTGGAGGTGGTGGTGGAGCCCAGCTGTAGCTCAGGGGGTAGCCTGGTCGGGGCGTCCTTCTCTGAGCTGCCGGACGAGGCTACCGCTGGGCTGGGCTGCCGTCGGGAGAGCTCAGACCACCAGGCGCTATACCGTGACATCTGGACCCTGCGAGCTTCCCTGGAGAAGTGTGTGTCCTCTGACCAGAGCAGCAGCAACGACAAGGACTCGGTCCGCAGCGGCGACATGGACAGTGTGTGCTCGCTGGGCGCCAAAGCGGAGAAAGGGGCACTGCGGAGTTACCCCTCGCAAGACATCGGGGACGAGATCGAGGAGGACGCCGACACGTCGTCGCCTACGGACGAGGTCGAGCCGAAGAGGGGGAAGCAGGACAGCGTGGACTCGGAGAAAGGGAGCGACGGCGAGTCGGGCAACCGGAAGCTGCTGCAGATGGACAGCGGCTACGCCTCCATCGAAGCGCCGGCCCGCGCCCCCGAGGAGCTCCGGCTGTTCGGCAGCGGCAGCTGTACCAGCAAGGACGGCTCGGCGCTGGAGCGCCGGCACTTCTTCACCAGCTCAGGCCACCGGGGCACCGTCTGCGAGAGCCTGGAGTCGCACGTCTTCGACGAGGAGCTTGAGGAGGAGCCCGGCGCTAGTGGCGGCGTTGCCGTCGGCGGCGGCCTAGGCTTGAGTGACACAGAGGGCGCCGTGGCGTGGTCGCCGTACGGCCAGATGTTCACGCCACGCAACACTCAACAGCAGTCGCAGCAGCAGCCGTCGTCGGCGTCGTCATCATCGTCGTCACACCCTTTCCTGCACCGTCGCGACTACAGCATCGACGAGAAGACCGACGCCCTCTTTCACGAGTTCCTGAGGCATGATCCGCAGTTTGACCAGCAGGAGTCGCCGCTGCGCTTGAAGCACCGCTCCTGCACCCACCTGCGGAAGCAGTGGCAACGCTCCAAGCAGTACAGCGACCCCGGGCAGCGCTTGGCCACCTCGTTTGACCGCCACCGGACTCCACTTCGGCGTGGCGAGAGCGTCAACTACCCGATGGAGACCAGCTACCACAGCACGCTACCGCGCATCGTCAGCGCGCCGGACGAGGAGGCCAGCGAGGGTACCCCCAGAACGCCGGACACCCCCAAGCAGGACGAGGAGCGACCAACAGACGTCCAAGAGGAGCAGGAGGACCAGAGAAAAGTCAGCCCTAGCAATAGCTCAGGGACAGTGAGGGACAAGGACGAGGAAACGACGTCTCACTCCGTCCTCGCATCGGAGTGCGCTGCGACCGAGCAGAGTAGGCAGGCCGGACTTCCGCCTGAACCACAGGACGAGCGCTGCTCACCGCCACCGCCGCAGCCACCGGAAAAGGGCTACGGGCCGCAGACCATCACGGCAGAGCTGACCGACAAGCTGGCGGCCAACCTGGAGGAGCGCCTCTATACCAGTCTTCGCAGGACCAAGGACGCCTCGGAGTGCGTGGTGGCCATTACACACGCCTCCCCCGACCACAGCCCAGTGTAGCATGGCTCCAGTCACAACCTCACACACGTCATACCGCATCTGCTTTCACACACACACCCCATGACTCACTCGTTCAGTCCGGTCGCATCCTTGGTTTCCACCAAAGATATAGAAAAAAATAGGACATTCAATAGTCTGACCATTTTGTATATTGCTGGGGTACAAGATGACACCTTTTGCTGTGGATACCATTCAAATCTCTCATCAATGTGCTCTGTTTGTAGCTTTAGTTTAACTTAACTGCCATAAAATGAACAATTATTAAACGAAGCATGTCATTGATAAGGTTCACTCTAAATCCTCCTCCATGTTTGACGTGCGCTAAAATGTTGCCAGGAATTGTGTTGCGCTCTGCTCTTTCTCTAGTTCCCTGGTTTCAACCCAGATGTCCTTGTGTCTGTATGTAGGCTCAATACTCATGTACTCACCAAACCATTCCAGCTAGTCTGTGCTTTTCTTATTATGTTTCTCCCTGTGAATGCCTCTCTCTTCCTCTCTCTTTCTCATTCTCTCTTTTGTTTTTTCTTTCTCTCTCTATTTCTCTCTCTCTCTCAGTTCAGAACCCATTATGTTCTTCAGTATGTTCTCTGCACTAGTTGATCCACTGTGAAATTGGGTGCTAATAGATACGAACATAAAGAATAGCTATTTAGACCATGTTTACTGTATGTTACCCCTGAGAGAGTGAGAGTGTGTGACTATAGCAGGGCACACTGGTTACCCGTAAACAGTGGCTGAAGTAGTCAATATTTAATAGTCATTGTGTTACCTGCCACATATCAGTGGAATGATATATCTTTCATCTTTCTTTAAAACCTGTGAAGATTACGTGATTTTATTTGTCCAACTGTGAATTTTACATTATCATCTTATGTACATGTGTACAATGGATATACATTACTTTCCTGTTGTATAAATTACAGCAACAGTAAATAACTGCAACACATTATTTAAAGTTACTTAAAGGGACTTATGTTTCCCTCGTGGCATCACACCGTGTACCTAGTCTGAAAATCTGTGTGTGTGTGTGTGTGTGTGTGTGTGTGTGTGTGTGTGTGTGTGTGTGTGTGTGTGTGTGTGTGTGTGTGTGTGTGTGTCCTCTAGTGAATGTGGCATTGTGTGTGCGGTAATGGAGGAGAATCTAATGTATCTGCTCACTGGCATTTCTACACATATTTGGCATGTAGGCATGCAGAGGCAGCTCAGCTTGATGGATTCCCTCTCCATGTTCTTGTTAATTTGTTTGTTTGTTTTTTTTTTAATGTTTTTCTTACCCTACATATCACTTTGCATGATGAGGCCTATGCTGAGTCAGCATGTATGTCTATGTGAGACATGGAAATCACCCCACAGCAGGCCACTACACATCAGTGTAGTGACATTTGTTCCTATGAAGTGTCCTTGTAATTTGGGGGTATACGCTGGAGTTAAGCTTGTGCTTCTATTCAAATTGAATATCGACAAGAGAGGGAAAAAAAACTGCCTGGTGTCACAACCAACAATGTTTCATTTTATTTATTTTTTTCCTGAGAATGTGTTTTTGCTCATGTCTGATGTCTTCAAATGTAATGACAGAAAAACATTATATATGACCAGATATCTAGTTGGCCAGAGATACGTGTGGTCCTATACAGTGAGACACTGACCAGCACATCCATATGGGCAGATACATCATCATGCTGTTCTACATGATTGCCCTTTTTTATTTCCACTTAAAAGTCAATTTATCAGACTACATTTGATAGAAGTTACCTTAATCATACTTTTCAGCAAGTTACAAGCAGTCTGTACTAAATGTGGCCGGTGGATCAACTGAGATCTGTATTGGTCCTCCCTGTGCCACATTGAACTGCTAACTGCAGGGGATTGTGATCTTTTTATGTGCCTAAAAGACGAGTTTCAGAAGGTCTGAACGAAGCATAGGCGGTGTTATTTGTGTTTATTAAATTTATCTATTAGATGAGAAAGGCTTCTCTCGCATGAGGTCCACAAAACAGACTACTGTATTTGTTCACTGGTGTTCTTTCTTTATTCCTCTCTAGTAGGAATGGGGTGGGGTTACGCAAGGCAGGGCATAGTCCTTGAAAACCATGCCATTTCCTGCCTTTACAAAGTCAGAACAAAGATACTTTTTGTTGGCAATTCTGCATATCTCCATCGCAGACATTTGCAACTAATGCTGCCATTCAATTCAGTTCCAATTATCAAATAAAACCGTTGGTCACAACATGGCATGCCTATTCTAAAATTACCATGGAAGCAATTTTGCACTTAGCTACAGCAATTCCAGGAATCTGTTCCTATATCTGTAGCATAGCTCTCTAGCTCTCTCTCTCTCTCTCTCTCTCCTTGCTTGTTCAAGTCACCCACTAGTCTGTGACCTCTGTCTGTACATGGACTGATGCCTTTCTTACAAGCACATAGTACATACTGTAGTCTCATGTGAAATAATATAAAACTGCTGGATTATGAAATAAAATACTAAAAAAAGCTGTGCAGGCATAAATTCTACTAATTATATAAGTTGACCTGGCACTTAGGAGCAAGACAAGCCATACAATTTTGTTCGTAAAACGGAATTTGAATAATTTGATTTGTGTCAAAAAGAATCTAACGGTTCTTTATTTTGTAGTTAGCTCTTTGGATCTATAAAGCTATATATTGATCAGAATTCCTTGTCATATATTGACAGCTCTAAGGCAGAAACATGCTTCTGGCCAATGTGTGGAGATGAAATGGCACATTCTACAGTACACTGTGTTACACTCTGATAACTGATGATTCTCCTGTGCAGGTTTCAGCACCCACATGGAAGATTCATGAGGTGTCATTTCATCCATTGTCCTATCAAGGAGAATGGAACTGTGCTTTCTTCCTGTCTCTGCAAAGGCTGTAGGCATTTTATGCCCTTTGGGTAGACAAATACAGAGACAAAAACAGTCAAATCTATTAACAGATTACTTTCACTGAATTTTGAGGCTGTATTTTTTATTTATTTACATTTTTGCCTCAAAATGTCAAAATTTACACAAAGGTAAAAATATGTCAATATATGCATTTCTATACAGGTTGTTTAGAATGTTGACCTGAAATGAAATGCCAAATTGCCTGACATATTTCCGGGTCCCGTACTAGACATGTATACAAGCACAACTATAATTGAGATAGATCAGTCAGTCGTACTCCTGTTGAAAGATGTTTCTGAATACTTCCAGGTAGCCCGTCCAATGCATTGATGCGTTCTTGTGCATAGTTCCTGCATGTTAATCAATGGTTTTAGTAAAGGTACAGTATTTGTTTCATATAACAATACAATACCAAAATCAGTGATGATACGCCTATATTACTTATTGTGTGAGAAAGCAGGTAGAAATAAAGTCATTGATATTTATAGTTTTTAAATGCAGAAATTGGGATCCCTGTTTATTTTAGAAGTCAAGCCATGCAGACTAAAGAGATTTTTCAAAATATATTTCCATGGAGAAAAAAAAAACAATATTTATGTATACATATTATTGCATTAATTGCTGAATTAATTATTTTAGAAATAATAAAAAATGAACAAAAGACATGAAAGAGCTTTCTAAAAAAGTATTTGTTTGCTTGTTATCTACTGAGCTTTAAGGGACCAAACAATGTAAATGTTACATTTTTGGGTTATGTTTTTTTTTTGGGGCTAGTAAATAAAGAGTAATGCATTATTTGTTGTGTCGGGTGTTCTTGCAACATGAGCTCCAACAACTAGCTTAAAACATGGCTTAGAGAACATAAAGCTTGTTCATCTTTCTCCACACACACAACACAGTCTTTCAGGGCCATTAGTCTCTGCTCTATGGCTCACTGCCATGCCTTCCCTCAGGTGTTTACAAATAAAATATTCATGATAGCAAGTCAATAAAATATACATGACACATTAATTACACATTTAAATCAATAGAAACCTATGGCCACACAAGAGACAACCTTTTTTTACTTTAGTGTAACCATGACTCCCTAATACTCATAAATGATAAATAGTGTGACGAAATTAGGCTTTTATGACAACAAACTTCACACCGATGCTGACTGTTCTTGTCTTTTTTTTCCATTGGATTTGACATGAGGCTGGGTGTGATAAAAAAAACAGTCAGTGTAAACAATATGGATCTGGATGTGACAAAGACATGAGGAAAGCCACACAGTGCTGGGCTGACTGGAGCATCTTGTAGCCGAGTCCTGCCAGATGGCGATGGCAACAACACAACGATAAACCAACATAAATACAACCCACTCCTCACTTGTCGCACACGTAACAGAGGCCGGGCTGGGAACAGAGCTGTGAGGTGTGTGATTCTCACCATACCGTCCCTCCCCACAAAGCTTCAGGACATGAGCCAGACACTGGTGCTGCTGATCGAGCCTCTGTGGCAGCATGCCCGACTCTCATACCCCAGGTTGGAGTTCAGGGCAGAAACAGCACAACTAACAATGCAGATTATACTGACATACAGAGCCTATTATATGTGAACAATTTTGAAGGAATATTCGGAGGATTTCGTCCCCTTAGAATTATAGGGTTCTATCTACGTTCTGAGTAGTTCTGAGATATTGAGCTTCAAAGTCTTAGAATTGCATAGACTTATACTGATAAGTGGAACAAACCTCTTCAGATATAATGTCCAAAAATGCATACAACTACAAGAAACACCTCACCTCATCTTCTTAAGGTGTCACAGAATAAGAATATGTAAATAACTCAATTTGACAAAAATGTCAGATAGAACTTATAATTCTAAGGGGACGATTTATAGGCCTGCTGCTGGTACACTGATTTGGTGAGTTTGCAAAGTGAAACATGTCTCTCAACACTATGACCTGACATGTAAGAGCAAACCATTACCTTACACTGTGTTCTGTGTTGCACTTTTCACTTGCACCAGGTAATTTTCTAACCTGACCCTAGCCAGATGAATTTCGTTCCGCTTAGCTCCGCCTAGCTTTACTCACATCCATCTGGGACCTCTTCCATTGAGAGTGATTTCTGCAACTGATTTTATGGTACAGCCAATCAGGACGCAGGGTGGGAGTTTCATAGATGTGACATAGCGTAGAAGCGACTGTGAGACTGTTATTGGCGTCACGGGTTGGCTTCGATGTGAGTGGTTGCACGTGCAAGTAGCACGTCAATAGATGACGGACAAGTGGCTTATTCAATCATATGCAAGCATTTTTTGATTAGGCCCAGCCTTCTGAAGCAACACTTCAATGGATCGGTTCCAGATGGATGAGTGGTCAGGTTAGTCATTTTCCCCCATGGTGACAGATAGCACAAAATGCTTCCACTGGAAGTCCACTGTAACGCAGCATATCAGAAATGAAAGCTTAAGCCAAGCTCTATGGACATCCTGCGGTCAACCAGCTCCGCATGTAGGAGTCTTCTTAAACTATTAGCCATTCACGCTGCAAATGTATTCAGCCCCCTCTTTTGGGCTGAAGTCTCCTTCCCCCTAACTCTTGTCTTCAGTGTGGCTGTGTCTGATTCCGCATGTGGGTGGACAGTCTGTGTCTCAAATCAGACCTGGAGCACGAGCATCATTTGCTAGAGTAGATGGTGGTGCCACTGCACACACAGACACACACACACACACACACACACACACACACACACAAACTTGTCTGTTCGGTCCATTACAGCTATCCAGGCGGTGTTCTAATAGGGGTTAGCCAGACAAAGCCCCCCTCCCCAACCAGCCCCAGCTTCGTGCTTCGTTGTAAAAACCAGCCATGTTATTTCACACGCTTACCTCTTGGCGCTGTATGTAGGAGATTGCCGCCCTCCACCACCTCCATCATCATCGCCACCACCACCCCTCGCTGATAGTCTTTTAACAGAGCTAGTCCTAGGCACTGGGAGAATGCGTGGGAGTCAGGCAAGTGACTCAGAGAGTATAGAGTCCACACTTTTACTGGGAGCAAATTCAATCTTTTCCACCAGATTATATAGAGAACATTTCTGGTTACACACACACACACACACACTCACACAAAAAAATAAAAATGACACTCATTACATACTGAACTGGAAATCTCTTTCACATGACATGCCTCTCCATAATGAAAGCAAACAGAAATGGGTGCCATTTGTGATTTGTGACAGAGTTTCTGCTGCCACTGCAAGCTGTGACGGCGTGGTCGTGCCACATCTCAGAGGAAGCTGTTTACAAACACTGACCTTGCCATTTGAATTGCCACATTACACAACTGGGAATCGAGGGGGATGCAATGGTGAATTGTCTGCCCCGGCACCTTGTCTAACTTCCACGTATGATGCACACTGAGTCATGCACGGAGGGAGAGCGGCGAGGGTTAAAGCAGTGGGAGCAGGCTAAATGTGAAGCGATCTCTCTGAGTTCCCATTGCAGCAGGAATGTGGGAGCTTGTTAAGCGGCAGGGCTGGAGCTCATGAATGAGTCACTGGCAGAGGAGAGATAGAGAGGAGCCCACATGAATGGGCAGGTGCCCGCTGGGAGAGGGACATGGAGAGAGAGAGGCAGAGAGATGAAGACGGACAGACAGACAGAGAGTGGAAGAGGCAGACAGAGAGAGGAAAAAAGAGAGATGGAAACAGAAAAATAGACAGGGAGAGAGAGAGATGGAGACAGAAACACAGATAGGGAGAGAGAGAGAGAGAGAGAGAGAGAGAGAAAGAGAGCTGAAGAAAGAAAGACAGACAGGGAGAGAGAAAAAGAGATGGAGACAGAAAGACAGACAGGGAGAGAGAGAGAGAAAGAAAGAGAGACAGAGAGACAGACAGACAGAGGAAGATAATGAGATAATGAGGGGAAACAGACAGAGAAGCAGAGGAAGAGATAGACAGACAGAGAGAGTGAGAGAGATGAACAGACAGAAAGACTGAGAGAAAGAAGGGCCCAGACATAGAGAGAGAGTAGGAACAGATATGACAGACTAAGACATGAGGAAAAGTTATACAGAGATATGAGCTAGAGAGGTAGAGAGATATAGCAAATAGCAACAGGCTGTAGTGGAGGCTAACCGCAAGTAAACGCAGTTTATTCACCTCTGACACTTCAGAAATAAGAGTATATCCACCTCTCAAAAGAGTTTATTCACCAATTGCAACTTTCAACATTCAAAAACCACACTGTATTATCCACATTCACAATATGCACACTCATCAACACTCTAAGAACCATTCGACACCGTCATAAACATTGGACAATAACCTCCACCATCATCGAACATGTTCTTTTTTAAAAATGTGAGACTGCATGGCGCAGTCCATCTTTTCCGTGATCACAGAATTCATAGTTTAACCACCTTTTATTTAACCACTACACCCCTGGACAGTATCACGGAATTGATAGAGATCAGAGGCAGACAGACAGAGGGCGATGGGACAGACAAACAAACAAACAAACAGACAGACAGAGATAATGAGAGAGGGAGAGAACAAATATAGACACCGATAAAGAAGAATATGAGAGCTGGAACAACAAAGAGTGGAGAGAGGAAGAGGAGTGGAGGATGAGGAGAGAGTAGAGATAAAGAGATATGTGGCTGAATGAGAGGATGGAGAAGCAGGGGTGAGCATGTGTGTGTGTGTGTGTGTGCATGTGAACGTGTGTGCGTGTGTGTATATGTGTGTGTGTGTGTGCATGTGTGTGTGTGTGTGTGTGTGTGTGTGTGTGTGTGTGTGTGTGTGTGTGCGCGCGCGTGCGTGCGCGTGTGTGTGTGTGTGTGTGTGAAAAGAGAGAAAGCACTAGAAAACTGATTAACGCGCTGCTGTGTCTCTCCCACGCAGACGCCCACACGCCTCTCCGCTCACGCATGCAGCCCATCTCCGCCAGACAGCCCCCACCCCCCACCACTCTCCCCCAGCTGCGTCACCAACGCCACAGCCTCCTCTACATGCAACTCTCTCTCTTTCTCTCTTCTCTCTCTCTCCTCTCTCTCCCTATCTCGCTGACATTCCTCTATCTGCTTTTACACGCACACTAACTGCTTCCTAACTGTCATTCCTTTGAATCTAATTGCCATTTATATTGCAGGGATTTAAGGGTTTGGTAATACGTGTGTGTGTACATGGGTTATGGCACAGAGTCACAGCTATGTTGATGTATAGCACACTGTTGATAGAGGCATTGGCGTATTGGCAAATATTGACTACATAATGTTTCACAGTTTGAAATTACTTCACGAGGTAAATCATTGTTGTCTGGTTTGCCTCATTTGCAGGTGTCCTATGCTGAATACTGCTAATAGGTCCCTCTTATATGTAAAACATTTTTACAAACACAAAAGATCTTTGCAAAATTACTTGTAATGACATGGTAGAATGGTGAAAAAACATTGTACATTCTGAAATAAAAAAATTAAAAGAACAATCAACAGAAGAAAGCTAATCATGGAAATTGAAAGGAGTCATACAATCAAGCACATGGCCCATGAAGTGAAGCACACAAATAAGCTTAGTAAAGCTATCCAGCTTTGTGTCTCATCAACCTGAAATCAATTCATCCCAAATCATTCTAATTGCTTCCCCCACTGTGCATTAGACCTGGTTAATCAGAGGAGCACAGGAGAGAGAGAGAGAGAGAGAAAGAGAGGGAGAGAGAGAGAGAGAGAGAGAGAGAGCTCGTTAATGAAGGCAGGCAGCTACTCTGGCAGCAGAGCGGGCTAACAGAGTGACATCACTGATTAGCAGTCTCTATAAATAAGTAATCAAAGCCCAGGGAAAGATACTCCAGTCTCCAGCATCCTCCTCTCCCTTCCCTCCACCCCTCCTGACAGCACTCTTTAATTGTTGGTGACCCTATGACTGCACGGGGGTGGGATGCCAATCTTCCCTTCTTTGACGCCAGTGGTGGGGGCTGGGAGGGGTGAGCTGGAGGTGCAGGTGGACATGTGTGTGTGTGTGTGTGTGTGTGTGGAGGGAAGGGGGGTTGAAATCATAGCTAAGCCAGAGAAATACACTGTGACTAAACTGACTGCAGCAGGATGACTCACAGTTGCCATGGCGACTTTCCCCCATGTGCTCTCCAATCAGCTTTTTTTCAGCCACTTTGGTGGGAGAGAGAGAGAGAGAGAGAGAGAGAGAGAGAGAGAGAGAGAGAGAGAGAGAAGGGGAGAAAGAAAATAACAGCACAAGGTTGACAACTTAAGGAGTTTCATAAAAATGTACACTTTGCACACTGCCAGACTTTCAGACATGTCTTTGAATGTGTGCTTTTAAACATGTGCATGAACATGGACATATACCCACAATCCAAAGCCTGATCCAGACAGAAAGCAAGACATATTGGCACACATCTGGCCCCTGACTTGACTTGGACTTGACAGGGGCATCAATTCGACACAGATCTGGCCCTGCTCTGGCATGGGTCTGTCCTTATTTTGGTCACAAGCTGGCGCGGAGCCACAGTGTCATCTGTGCCCTGATGCACTGGAGATGAAAGGAGGTTTGTGTTGGAGGGGGAATGGCCGCCTCTCTGGCCAATTAATAACCATCTACAGCTCTGAGTAAACACAGCCCATGAGCTGGACATCCGATCGCCTCGTCAAAGGTCCCCACAACAAAAAGCCTGAAACTGAGTACTTCCTGGTCACTGTGGACAGAGACAACAGTGAAGAGTAAAATATAATATAATATAATATAATTAGCGCTGTCAAAATAACTGATTCATTTCGATTAATTAATTTGAGAAAAAATAACTGATTAAAAAAATTAGTGCAGATGAATCGATTCCGTATGACCTTTGACCCCGAGCTGTTCTAGTCAGTAAAAATTAGACTGTAAAATGAAGGAGAGAGAAGAAAACGTGCTGCCTGGATCATTGATTGGAACATTTACTTTTAAAAAACGGCCTGATGGTGTTGATAAAAAATAAAGTGTTGAAAATAGAGTCCTCTGCAATGTCTGCAGCAAGGAATTTGCATATCACCGGAGTTCATCAACTCTATAGTCGCACATCAATGCAAAGAAATAAGTGTTGACATTGAGGGGAGTGTTAATTTATTTTCATTGTGTCCCCTAGGTTATATCTGTGGCCTGAAATGCCTTGTATGTGAAAAAAAAAAACTTCTTCCCGAAGCACTTTTGAATTTATTTCCTCAGCATATTAGGTCATATCATAGATTATTATGGCAATTATTTGAACAGTGAGAATAATTATAAAAAAAATAAAAGAGTCTTTGAACTTTAATGTCACTAATGCTGATTATTCAATGATTCATTTGAATTTAAATTTTTAAAATACTTTCACAGCAAAAATTATATATGCGATTAATTTAGATTAATTAATCACAGAGTATATAATTAATTCGATTATTTTTTTAATCAATTGACAGCCCTAAATATAATATAATATAATATAATATAATATAATATAATATAATATAATATAATATAATATAATATAAGTCCCTTTGGACAAAAGTGTCTGACAAATACCATAACCATAATAATGCAGCATAAAAGCTATATTCTGAGTAACTATGAGGCAATAAAAAATATATTTACCTGTCACAATGGCTCTGTACCTATCTGTTGGGGGAATGTCTCGTCAGTTCCTATCATCCTGTTATGTGTCAGTACACAGTAATACATTATAAGGTCACACAGTTACCAATGAAATGGCCTTGACGCAGAGCAAACCATAATTGCATTACATGAATTCAAATGACAAATACTGATCTCTATTAGCCTGGGAAAACCCAGACGTACTTCCTAGTCTAGGTCCTGGGTAAGATTTGTATGCACTTCATTTAGCGGAGAATATCTCAACTGTTATAGACTATTATGACCCCATTGAACAACGTGGGATGTGTGTCAAAATCTCTACCCGGGACGAAAGTCCTGAAAATGACCACAACAGATGACACCATTATCACACTACAGGTGAATGGGACTTTTTTTTCCCCCTTTATAGATATCTCCATACATTTTTACCAGATGAATCTTCATATTAAGAGAAATACTTTTTGTATTACACTTTGCCTAAAAAATAAAATAAAATATGCAAATGAGGCAATATCTCGCATACATATAAATTCTTGAAGGTACAGATTTTATGAGGTGATCACAATGTTTATATCACCACATGTGACATTTCGGGCCCCAGCCCTTCATCTGTGGCCCGAAACGTCACATTTGGTGATATAGCCTACCATTAAAAAAACGCTAAGGAGCAGATTCTGGTGTGCTGACTCAACGTTCTTCTACATGTTTGTGCTTTCCTGTCCAGCACCCAGTACTCAACGTTTTGGATGTGGGTGCTGCACCCTTGAACTCTTGATCACAATGTTTACAATGACCATGTAGTGTATGTGTACGAATTCTGGTTTGATATTTTTAATTGTGTTTTGTGCTGTATTGAATGGAAAATGAATTGTATACAAACAAGGGATGCATAAGTGGTCAAAAATGACCCCAGCGATAGTTTTTTTGCAATATCTTGGTCATTTTAAATTGTTATCGTTTAATCTTCCATGTATTCCTCAAATAGGTTGTCTTTGACATGAGACCATTTGGATTTGTATCTAATTGGTATATTTTTTAAGTATCAGTACCACACTTTTCCATACAGTATGTGGGGTCAAAAATTACCCCAAGCATTTTCTATGGAATTCCAAAGGTTAATCCTAGGAACCTTTTATTTTTATCAACTGTGACTATCAGGTATACATTTACAGGTGTATTATCAACAACTTTTCATAACATATCAATGTAGGTGTCATAGAAAATTACAAAAAACTGCATGTTGCCCTAAAGCAACATTGAACCATATCGAACTTGCATATGGCCATACCAAATATTCTAAGTAGGGAAGCATCTGTATATGTGAAGTGCATGAGTGTGCTTCATGAAGTTTTATAGAATGCCATCACTATGGTTGAGTATGTGCCCTGACTATCATACCAACATCCATGGCTTTTTGATGTTGCTGTGAAGCTGCAGACTTGCTACCTTGTACAGTAGCCACAAGTTTGAGGCCTGACTGATCCCTCTATTTGCTATAGGCCTACCCCCTGTGTTTCTCTTTTGAGACAAATTGCTTACTAAACTTTCAGAAAATCAGGTGCAGGTAACTTGCATGAGTGTGCATCAGTGCGCATACATGAGTATGCATGGGTGTAAGTGTGCAAACTCATGGATATATGTGTGTGGTTGTGTGTGTATGTATACTGTACCGGAGAATGTGTGGGGAGATTTATGGAGCTTTTAGCTAGTACATAACAGTGATTTAGATGATTTCCTATAATTTGTATTATTATAACTTCATATCTGTAAATATTGATTTTCATTCCGCAATGGTACAATGTTGCCTGGGGGCAAAAAGTATGTTTATATCCAACCTTGCTATTATCATTGGAAAGTTAAAGTGAAAAATATAAAACAACAGGTTTATTACCTGTGTTGCAAGGTAAAACTTTCACAACAGAGTCCAGGTACAACTATCGCCTCCCTTGCATTTGCAGTACTTGCAACAACGGATACCAGCTACCCGACAGGGACACCCATTCTTGTGTGCACACTTGCCACACGAGCAGGGATCTGGTAAACCTTCAGGTTTTGAGATTACAATCTCAGGGACTAATAAACTGCCCTTTCTTACTGGTTTGTGGACAGTGTTCAGAGCTGCAAGTTTGGTTGATATTTTGCTGGTTGTATCGCACCCAGTCAGCAAATGTAGTGCTGGGAGACTATGTGTGAGCTCGTCTCCCAGCGCTATGCAGATATCATAAAGTGGTAATATTGATCTTTTCACTCCTGAGTTGCGGATGAGCCAGAACAATTGTTATGTGTATAGGCACACAAAGACATCTGTGTCACCTGATGACAGTGTCAGTGATGTAGATCCATAAGTTGTTCTCTCACTTTCTCCAGATCTTTTTGAATTTTGTAAAATAAGGTTTCAAATATGAGTAATTGGTATGTACCAACGTATCTGTTCTTTGTGAGGAATAACTTCATGACATGAAGACATTGTAACTTCATCAACTTGTCTGAGACAATCTGGTGATGACATTTTTCCCATTTTGCAAAAAAACTAAACAAAAACACTAGCAGCTAGCTAGCTACAATACACACCAAATTAAATATAAAACTGATACAAATTCATTATAATTATTTAAATACACAAAACTACAACTCATGATAATGACACGTAAGAAGACACATGCCAACACAAAGAATAAAGAGTAGATTTCCTTACTTTTTTGATCTCACAAGTCATCTTGCTTTACAGCCATGTGCTCTGCTATGACCTTAGGTCACTATGGCTGCCAGGTAAACTTTTGTTGTAGAAAAAAAAGTTGTAGGTATTGGCGTGATGACAGCAATATTTAGAACAAGTAGGAAATGTAAGCTTTTAAAGTTTAGGTTAATAAATAACTGGCAATTCATGTATGTCACTAGTTGTATAGGTTGACTGTTTTTTAGCCATTTTCTTTAAATCAAATCAGAATGCTTACACTCTTCTAAGACCTTATAATTATGGTCACTGTGAACATTGTGATCACCTCAGAAAATCTGTAGCTTCAACGGGTTTATGTACGCATATTTAATGAGATATTGCCTCATTTGCATATGTTATTTTAATTTTTAGGCAAAGTGTAATACAAAAAGTATTTCTCTTAATATGAAGATTAATCTGGTAGAAATGTATGGGGATATCTATAAAGGGGGAAAAAAGTCCCATTCACCTGTAGTGTGATAATAGTGTCATCTGTTGTGATCATTTTCAGGACTTCCGTCCCGGGTAGAGATTTTGGCACACATCCCACGTTTTTCAATAGGGTCATATTAGTCTATAACAGTTGAGATATTCACCGCTAAATGAAGTGCATACAAATCTTACCCAGGACCTCTACTATCCGGCAAATTCGAGATTCGCTCTGAAAGTCCGTCTGGCCAAGAACCCATTCTAGCCCATTTCCAATTTTCCTTGAGGTGGGCTTTACACGATGATGATAGCGCACCCTGTTGAAGAAGCCGGTTTTTTTAAAAACTTATTTAAAGCTGCTAATGGTTTAAGACAGGGAGTTAGAAGTTTCTTAACTGCTTCCTTATGTTGGAATATGCAACACTGTAAACATGTAAGGGGTAGCCTACCTATGTGATATCTGCAACAGTGGTAGCTAGGCTACTGAAAACGGTTTGATTTTCTGTTCATTTATAGGCTAGGCCTAGGACACGTAGCCGACAGAAAACACCTAGTTGGTTAATGAGCATTTTCATCTTGGGATTTAACAGGGAACCTGTGTCCACGTTGTTGGCTTAGTAGCCTACATTACGTCAAGCTGTTGCAAACGCGAGAGACGTCCGTACTGCTAATGAAAATATACCCCGTTTTCTAACCTCTCGGGGTACCAGCTATCAGAATTAGGCCTACACGTCCCCCATGCAAAATGTTTTACCATGGTTATCCGTCGGGGTTTTTTGAGTTAATAAACTCCATAAATAACCATTAATTTGTCATTTTATGCCTGCTCCCTGTTGTTTCCTATGGAGTTGTCCGCGCTGATGTCCGAGTCCCATTGAGGCTGGACTGTCATTGGCTCATCAGCGTTCTAAGGGTATTATTGATGCACTGTGATGGATGCTGATTTTGAAAACCAAGAGCACTGAAGTGCAAACTTCATGGTGATGTTGTACAGCTTGAAACAAAACAATAATCAAATCATTACTCATGCCAACTAAAAAGTATGGTCACATTGAATGAGCTTCACAACACAGGAGGTAGCCTACATTTTAGAGGTCCCTATAAGCAGAGGCGGACAGAGTACACAGCTTCATAACTTGAGTAAAAGTGGAGGGGGAGGGGATACACCGCTCTACAGTAATTCTTACATATGGTTCCTTTAAGTAGGCCTAAAAGTACTGAAGTACTTGTTTTTAAAAGTACTTGAGTATCAAGAGTAGCCTACATTTTCTACATATTGCATTACTACTGCAACAGTGCATATATGTATGGAGTACAGAAACGTCCTGGAGTTGTGAAAAATGTTGATGTTAATACCTTGGAAAAGGAATTGAAAGTAAAATCAAGTCATTTTCATCTTTTTACCATATTGCCAGGGATGGGCAGTATTTTCTAATACATGTATTTAAAATACGTATTTCAAATACAAAATACTATTTTGTAATTGAAACACCTGAAGCGAAAACAATCATTAACTTGTTCAGCAATTGAAATAGTCTGGCGAGGTGGCCCACAGGTTGGCACATTCCCTGCATCCAGAAACCTGCTGCGTCCTTATCCATCGTTTTGTCCATGGTTTCGTCTCTTATCTAAATCTGACCATGGAGTTGACTTTGGCGGAAAGCTGAAGGTGATTGTTGATAGGCTGTCCCAATCAGTGGCGCCTGCACAATCCAATCATGTTTGAGAGGGAGACAACAAATTGAGGCTTTCCGAGATTTTTCTTTTTTCCTTTTTTTTTTAGAAGAAGTAACGGGTACTCACAGTTATGCATAGAAATGTAGTGGAGTAAAGAGTACAATATTTGCCTCTCAAATGTACTTGAGTAAAGTCATGAGTACTCCCCAAAAATGATACTCGAGTAAAGTACAGATCCCTCAAAATTGTACTCAAGTACTGTACTCAAGTAAATTTACTCTGTTACTGTCCGGCTCTGCCTATAAGATGACTCTACAATGTCAACAGATTAGAAGCCTTCCATTGTAATGTAATTCAATTCTAAATAAGCTGAATTTCAATTGCCAGAACACCAAACAGATGTAAGAATGTACCTCAAAGTGCTTTATTATCCATACCCTAAGTCATCATGAGAGCATAAAGATAACAAATACCACAGGTGAAGTTATAAGAGTAGGAGGAGTCTTGAAGTTACTATAGCAAACATATCCTTAAGCTAAACAAGCAGATAGGCAGCAGCAATGAAGACACGCTTTCTCAAAAGGTCGAACACAGCAGACATTTAACAGGAAGATGTGTGACCCACAGGCCTGGCACTGTGGGCAGACTGAGCAGAGAGCACCAGAGCGGGGGCACTCCAGAGTCTCTGCCATTGTGTGGGTGTGACATCTTAATGGCAGGCGAGGATTTCACATCAGCTCGCACCTCATTAGGAAGCCCTCCCTCCTTCTCTTTCTCACTCTTTCCCTCCTTCCCCCCCCCTCTCTCTCTCTCTCTCTCCTCTCCCCCTCCCCCTCTTCTTCCCTCATGGGAAGTAGAAGAAGGCACATCACAAGACAGCCCACATGCTGCCTGATCGGGTGCTTGATCAGGGCCAGCACTGGGCCAGAGTTGTGCCGGATTCGGTGGCTATCCGGGAGAACACTTTAATGAGCACCTCAACAAAACGGCTGCTTCCTCTCTATACCTCCATATCCAGCACCACACCATCACCTTCACTGTTATCACCCCCCTCAAGCACAGTCTTTTGTCTGGCGAGTCACAAAGCACATTCTTTCTCCTGATCCATCTCCATAGGGAATCAAATTATAAGACAAAAAATCAGCCTTTATTGCTTGGTAATATAAAACTAAAGTGACATAAAATGTCATGAAGAAAAACAGCTCTAGGCTTTTACTTGTAATGAGTGAGCATAAGGATCTCGTTCAACAAATAACTTCATTTGATTTGTCTGATGATTTGCCAAATCATTGCTGCAGTGGCAGAAAAGGGGTAAGCTGCCGTCTGGCGATGCCTCGACTATGCAGAATTATCAATACAATGTTTCAAATAATCTCTATGATCTGAAGTTTTGAGGCTTTGCATCAGATACCCACCGTCATTCCACATGAACATAATCTATCTAGCCCCAGATAAGGAGTTATATATGATTTAAATAATCACAAAATTGGTGGAAGTTTGTTTTCTAAATCCCAAAATGGACAATTTTTTTTATAAATACTTCAGCACTTTACATTTTTTATTCAAACCTGTTGCATAGAAAGCAATCACACCATTTCAGTATCACTCCCATAGCACATTACACAATCTGTGAAACTGTAAGCATATGCAGCTCAAGCGTTGCTTGCTGGCAATGAAAAGTAAATGATCACAAATTAACTACCAGACATGTCAATATCATCACGCTAATTATATCATGGTACAAGTAAATGACCAGCACACATTCATGTTAAGCATACCAGTGAATAGATACATGACCAGCATATATTGGTGATACTAGTGAACAAATAAATAACCAGCATATAGTATTTTCATGCTAGTAAATGACCAGCAGTAACATGCCAGTGGTGCCACTGAACATGTAAACAACCAACAAGTAGCAATCATGCCAGTCATAACGATGAACAGGTAGATGACGAGCAGTATCAATCATGCCAGTCATACCAGTGAACATGTAAACGACCAGCAGTATCAGTCATGTCAACTGAAGAACAGGACACCTCATGAGAGGCATCATTAAAACTGCATTCCCTCCAGCATGCCCCGCCGAATGTTAATATTTGCACAGAGCTGCATAATTAAATTTATGGAGCCATCTGCCCTTTTGCTTGGTTAAATATTTATGTGAGCCTCTCCTTCTTTAGGGTGTCCCCCCGCTTCTGTTGTTATTGAACTACGACGTAGCCTACAGCTGTGTTTCCTTGTAATGTCAGTATATGACTTAGATTTCTTCTGGCCTGACTGAGTCTGTATTGTTAAAGTTGTGCGAAACAGTTCATTATATTCAGATTCAGTTGGATTCAGGTTTTTAACTTGCCGTTTGCATTCCTCGAAAACAGACTACTGCATCATCTGTTCATTTCAGCTATCTGTCTTTGCTTATTTTACAGCAGTCAGCAGAAGCTACTATCAAGGCATGCATCATCCTAAATGGGTGTTCATTCTCTTTAAATTAGCAGTTTTTCTAATTGAAAAAAAGAACCTGAAAAAAAGATGTTCTAGAAATTAAATGATATAATAAAATTCTGAAGCATGCATCAAAGCCTCTACAATTCTTTAAAAGTACTTTATGCAAAGTGAAAAATCAAAACGAATGCTCAGGAGTAGCCTATTGGGAGACTTTTCACTGACTAGGCCTCCCAAAATCATAACATGTTGGTGAATAATCATGTCTCCACATTGTAACATATTATGAGCATTAAAATACTTAATTCTTTAACTAGCTTCAGTTTAGACAGAGTGAGGAAAACCCTCGAAACAGATAGGCTACTTGCTATGTACAGCATAACTATTTCATAATATTCTCTCTGTGCCCCCCCCCCCCTCGCCTCAATAGTACACCCACCTGCCCCTCATCTTCCGTCAACAGGGAGTTTGGAGTTTGAGCACAAGGATACGCTTTAGTCATTTGTTGTCATGGCAACTGCCGCCAGTATTTGCCACAGCATCATTTCTCTAGTCGAGAGTTTTCATGGCCGAAAAAAAAAGAGAATTAAAAGTTGGGATAGAGAGACAGTGTCTGGAATGGTTTACTGGCTAGAAAGAACAATGTCCTGCAGTAACACAGCTATAACCCCAAAATCAACCGTGAGTCAACATTCACCCTGTTTATATTTTGAGAGAAAATATACTGTCCCTCTGCTCCAAGTAGAATTAGGCAAGATGCCAATGAACAACATCACAAAAATATCCCCAAAGGGCTTTCCCCTCTGAATATGTGATGTCCTACTTACAATGATGCTTGAAGACATATTCTGAATGGCCACAACAACATTCACACTATGCTGGTCAAAAATGTCAGATAGGCTACTTGCATGATATCGGCTGAAAAGAATCAAAATCTAATCTAAATCAAAAAAATTAGCATTATTTTCATCAAAGCCAAAAATTTGCTATGCATCAATTAAAAGGGCATGTGAAAAGGCCACACAGCCTTTCCATTTGCCAAATTACGCTATTTGCATAACAACAATGCTTTGATGGAACACATTGTTTGTGAGAGCAAATCCAAAATGATTACTGTGCAAAAAAACAGCCTTCATGGTTTCCAGGTACATTAGGGACATTCATTGAAAGAGACCTCCTTCTCAGGCCTATATTTGGGTAACAAGTGCCTCACTACTTCAGACAATACCAGTGGAGATGCTTGTTCGGTTTTGTGCAGTAGAATCCTTCATTGGAGGTCGTGCTTAAGCAGTTATCAAGCACCATAGAAATCTTTCATCACAAGCTGAACACAGGCATGCACACATACACACATACACAAATGCACACACACACACACACACAGAGAGACACACGCACACACACATACTCTCTCTCTATCTATCTATCTATCTATCTATCTATCTATCTATCTCTATTTCCTTTAATGCAACAGTTTTGTACTAATGTTATTTAACCCTCAACATTATCAAGTAACATTGGTCAGTAAAGACTCAAGAGCAGCATAATAAATTTTATATCATCAGAGCACCATCTAGAGGTGAACATGCATCACTCTGCCATCGTGCTTGGGATCCCACAATTATATTCACCGTGGTTCTCTCTGTGTGTAAGAACACAAATGGTTATATTACTCTAATATATCAGTTTAGCTGTTAAGCTCATGTGCTAGTATCAATCACATCTGACATATGAACTCATCACTAAATCAGAAGTTTACACAGAAGATGACATGAAGGGTTCAGATGCAAAAGCCTCTAAATGCCACCTACGTCAAAAATTAGATAAAGATGGTGAGTGAATGCTCTCCTCACATAGTATACGTTAATCAAATAATTTAACTTCCAAACCCACTAAATAACACTCTCCTCCTGGTCTGAAATATCAATTTCTATGCAAAAACCTATAGGAACCGGATTTTAAATGCTCATTTAAAAGAAATGTGGTCAGATGGATTTAGAGGGTTTTGCATCTGAACTCTTCACATCAATATTATATAATCACATAAAATGTGCAGCTCAGGTGCAGTTTATTTTCCAGAGTCAGAAGTCTCAAATCACCTCTCTCGTTCAGTGCCATTTAAAATGCTAACTCTGTCGCATTACCAGTTGGATTCACAGAGATGGAAAAAATTCAACTGATGCATGTGCAAAACCCCTCAGTCCAGTGGCATGCTTTCAGTCCACAGTCATTGCAGGGAAAGTAGTATGGCAGGCTCAGGCTGCATCCTCGTCATGACTGGGAAAGAGCTTAAAACTAGCTACACTGTCTAAACAGGAAGGTAAATATTTGTGTCAATATAGCTAGGACACATAATTCCATTATGAATGACTCATCTTGAATGATTTCAAGGATTTGATTGAGGTGATGATTAAAGTTCATGGCATTTACCATCATAGGGATTTCATAAGCAGCCAACTGTTCACACAAATAAAACACTCACTGTCACTGTGAAAAGAGTCGGCAGCACCTACGTGAAATATACAAAGTAAACATTCTGAGAAAGAAAGACATTCTGAACATAACAATGAAATCATCACATTTCCTGTCTGTGTTTTGCCATTTTGAAATGCTTAATTGTTCCTGAGAAATAATAACTTCAGCAGATGCAGTAATCATTCAGATCTTGAATGACAAATCACTGTTTGACACACAGAAAGAACATCTGTTGCATCACTTACTGTTTTCATCTGAACTGACTTATTGCTCAGTGAATGAATCAAACTTTTCAACAGGCTGTAAATGTGCAAGGCTGTGTAGGTAGGCTGCTGGGATATGGTAAGTTGAAAAAGGCACAGTGTGTTCGACAAATCTAAAAACAAACTGTGTTCTTGGTTCTTGTTGTGTGTGTAGTAGAATCAAAGCAGTCACAGGCAGAGATGATCTATAACTTTCTTTACTCAACGTCTTCACGCATGCTTCTCTCTCCTTCGTATACGTATTCTATTGAATAACATAGGTGGCACAGTGCCACTAACTGGGCAGGAGGTGTATTGCACTATACCACAGCTCTTTCATGTGCTCTACTGGGTCATGCAATTTGAAACCAATAAAATGTCAAAAACTGAGAATCAGATGACATGTGACTACTGAAAGAACTGTGTATCTGAATCATGAGCTTTTTTAAGTGCTTTGACACCAACAACTACATATTGCACTTTCAAGGCTGTTACAGTTGCATCACTGTATTTCAAAGCATCACCAGCATGCAGCTATAGTGCTTGACTTGTGTCACAGATCAAATTATTAAACAGATAAAACATTTCAACTCATAGTATGCCTCCCACAACTAATTGAACACAATTTGAATTGATTCATGTGTCATAAATACAAAACAGATAGACAGTTTGGATGCAGTTTGTCCCCCCCCCCAGTTGATGGCAGCATTGTTAGAAAATACATCTGCAGAGCTCAGTACCAAACTCAACTCATATGATAACATATGTCATTCATAAGTTTCCATGAGGCACATTTTGCAGTGCTGTCATGTTCCCATCCCACCAGTTTGGGTGGCCACAGCTCTACTTTCTCATCTGTGGTTTCATAACATATTCCCAGCTTGACTGCTAACAAACCGCATGGTCTGCTGAACAAATGCTGAGGGACGCAAAGAAACAATATGCCCAGGGGCGGCTCCAGTGAGCTTCCAATTCCACAGTCAAGTTATGCAGCTCGGGGATCCCAAATATGTGACCCAAGATGAGATGAGACGGGATTCCACCGTTCGGCTCGCCGGTGTTGGCCACCCACCCAGTTGGTAGAGCAACATGCCCAGGGTCACAGCATTCCATTTCTGACCAGGGGACCCCCTTAGCAAGAGCACAAACAGGGCATGTCTACTCAGGAGTGTACGCAGAGCATTCAGGAGAGCATGTGCTCCGCTCATTCCTTCGCCATCAAAGCAACTCTAAGCCAAGGCCACAGATGGGAAGACGGGAGGAGCGGGGGCTGGAAAGGGGTGATAGTAGCTCGCCTGATCCATCATACCAGTCCTGAGTAGGAGGGAGGGATAGAGGGCCGGATAGTTGGCCAAAAGATGTCAACACGGGCCCATCCCGGCACCAAGTGAATTGCCCATGCATAGCCCATGTGCCGTGTCGTTGGGACGCCTCGTCTGCAGCAGGTGCCAGCAAATGACCAACAGGGAAGGCATCTGGGTGTGTGTGTGTGTGTGTGTGTGTGTGGTGTGTGTGTGTGCGCGTGTGTGTGTGTATTAGACGATGAGCGGAAGGGAGCGTTGACACAATGATGTCTCACCCTTGTGCGTACTCAGAGGGACGGTGGACTTTGTAATGGCTAAACCGTGTCTGAATGACAATCATCCACAGCACCACCATGCCAGACAGACAGAGGCTGATGTGCACTGCCAGATTTGTCCTTGTCGTCCTTGGTGGTCTTGGTGCATCAAAATTCAATTACAGTTGAGACCACACTGTGAAATGCCATCACTGGGTATTATCTCAATTATGGTGTATTACTGTAACATGGCAAAAAATCCCCAGTAAATTATCATCACAACATAAAAAGAAAAGAAATCCTACTTCTTGCATGGTAATTAAGATCATAAGCTGGTTTAACAGCAAGGTTAAAAGCAGGATATTGTGTTTGCTTGGCTAATGCTGCCATATGGTTCCTATTAATCCAGACAGATTCAGAACATGACTTACTAGGCCCATGTAGCATGTTTCATTAAATGGATTAATCATTGTAAAAGTTTATGGATTTTGAAATCAGTTGACGTCACTGGAACCTTCGGAAGAATACTGGAAATGAAATCACTCCAAGACTCATGTTAGTGAGGTCCAACTTCATGTGGGCCTCTTCAGCGAGGTCCAACTTCATGTGGGCCTCTGTAGAAAGTGAGAGAAATAAGATGGACAACATTGTATGAATAAGAAATGTAACTGCAGCTGTATGAATCTCTGGACATCAGGAGAAGCAATCTCATGTACTTTTTAAGTTCTAACACAGCAGCTGTTGGCTAGCCTATATTGTGTCCAGTGGTTGCTTCTGTGATGGCTTTTGAAACTCTAAGAGACAAATCTGTAACATAATTAAGACTATTCAACATGTGTGAACAGTAGAAGCACGTGTTTTAAAATTGTTTCTCACCATATCAGCAGGGGGATTGATGTCCAGATATCACTCAAAGTCCAAATTTTCATTTTAATGGTGAAGTTACATGCTCCGTAAACCCATGATACTGACTACAAAGTGTAGAGCCTAGACTTAATGTTACGACGCTCTGGGGCTTTTCCCATATTTGGCTGGACCTCAAAAGTCAAAACTTCCCGTCGCAGCAAAATAACTGGCTGAAGAGCATTGCCCATCCCAGAGGCATAACCCAGGCAAGGCAAAATATTTATATAGAGGCGGAACGACATCATCCACAACACACTCATTCACGTCAGAGAAGGCAGCAGAGTCCTTTTGGAGGAGACGGCTCCATTCTTTTGAGGAACGGACGACACGACTTCTGACGTTTTTAAAACTTATCATAAACTTTTTTGAGATCAACATGAACGCTTTCGTCGGTCTGCATTGCACATTACTTTTTGCGTTGAGCCTGATATTTGGAAAATATCCTGCCGATGGTAAGATACATTTAGGTCAATCACTTTTGACTCTTGTGAGTTGCTACATTTCAGATGCTCACGAGCAGGCTAAAAGATCAATCTGCCTGCAGTGCTATGAATATTATGTCGACTTTTGTCGTCATGCTTGATGTATTTCCTTGCTTGTTTCCTGGCTTGTAATATGTCTATTCACACAATCAGTGTGAGAAGTGAACTCTCTGAACTTAGGATTTAGGCACTGGAACTCAGATTCACTTTCCTAAAGACTCAAGGTCTCTGCAGATCTCTAAAAGCTTTATTGTGCGCAGGTGCACATGGGATTTATAAACGTAACGACTGTAATTATTTTCCCAGTGTAGGCATTGGACAAAATACTTTACTTTCCCCCAAAGTATTTCTTGCTGACAGATCTGACTCAATTTACAGAAGAAAACAAATAATGTGTATATATATATATATATATATATATATATATATATATATATATATATATATATATATATATATATTACCTTTAAATGTTTTACCTTTTATTTAACCAGGGGATTAGCCTGACGAGCCAGTCATCCCAAAGTATTTCTTGCTGACAGATCTGACTCAATTTACAGAAGAAAACAAATAATGTGTTTTTATATATATTTTATATATATATATATATATATATATATATATATATATATATATATAACCTTTATTTAACCAGGAGATTAGCCTGACGAGCCAGACCCACATTAAAATGTAATTTCTTCTGCACGCAATAGGACAGCGCTATGAGTCACATGGTTTCCCACCAGCGGAGCTAGTTGGCTAGTTCAAACTTTTGCCAACTTAATAAAAGCTTAACTCGTGTCACACTGTTCGCCAACAGCAACATTATCTTATTTGTTTTCAAGTAGCAGGGAATTCAAGCCAAAACGTTGCAACTCTGCCATCAATCATTATGTTAAGCCCGCCTAACAACTCTATACACGATTTGATTGGCCTGATAGAAGTTTAATTTTTCAAGCTCACAAGCCAACGGAGAGTTGCTAGACTAGCCCTGGCAGCAAATGTAATTTGTTGCCGCTGGGGTGCGTCTAGGTTTCTAGGCTTCCAGGGGATAGAATACGTTTATATTTGTATCTCTTTTTCAAGTGGGCCCTGGAGAAGAACTCAGCACACAAAAAGTAACATGACCAAAGGAAAAAGACAGCAATGACAATAATGATATACAGACATAAAACTGAAACAATATCAAATTTAAAAACAGACAGATTGATAAAATTGATTTAGAAATTCCTTAAAATTGATTTATGGGATGAAGAGCTCCCATTTTAAGTGTTTCTGCAGCTCATCCCAAGCAGCTGTACTACAACTAAAGGCTGCTTTGCAAAACTCTGATCCTACTGAGGGAACGTCAAACAGAATATACCTGCTAGAGTGTTAATTGTACCTATGCCTTACTAGTTTTTAAGAGTGAAGACATAAGATGGAGGCAGACCTATAATTGCCTTGTACACATTACACAAAGATCAATGAGTGCATTTCTCTTTGTACTTAAAGTGAAGGCCAACCAACCATTTCATATACACAGTGATACACTTGGATACACATTACCATAATCTAACACAGGCCCAATCTTATTAGGTGTAGCCTACATAATTGATCAGATGTGCCATTCTTACCTATTTCTTGTCACTGACATTCGAAAAATAAGCTCAAGTCTTTGTAAACATGTAGTTTGGTGTGAGAACCAGGGGATTTAAAGGGTTTATCTGTGTGGTGTCTGGTGGAAGAACCAGGGGATTTAAAGGGTTTCTCTGTGTGGTGTCTGATGGGAGAACCAGAGGATTTAAAGGGTTTCTGTGTGTGGTGTCTTCCAGCCGGGATGTGCTGGCTGCAGCAGAGCCAGGAGCCGCGTTGTGACATGGTGCTCAAGAGGGGGGTGACCCGTGAGGAGTGCTGTGCCGGTGGCCGTCTAGACACCGCCTGGTCCAACACCACTCTGCCCATCAACGAGGTCAGCCTGCTTGGATTTCTGGGAATCGTGTCCTGTAAGCCTTGCAAAGGTGACCCCACGCATACATTTCCTCAATACTTGATATGGTGCCACTTAAATGATGATAGTTTGGTCTTCGTGAAGAACCTAGTAGAATTGTTATATATATAAATATAATACCTTAATACTAGTAGATGGTGTATTATTTGAGGATAAGTTAATTTTGTGTACATCTGGTAAATTGGGGTTGATATGTTGTAGTGTATACAGTATCAGGTTTGTAATCGCTGATTGTAGTAGCATTTGGAAATACTTATGTGGCTTTTGAAGCTGCTGTATATTTATTTATGAAAATGCAGTTAGTGTGCTGTTAAATATTTATGTTGGTTACACATGAGTTCTAGACCAAACACTCTTCACTTTCTCACAATATTGTGATGCACATAATTCTACATTCAGTGTCATTCACACAATGCATGGGAAAAGTGACTGGCACCAATAACAAATGCAATTATGTGCTGTGGCCTCTTAAATATGCCTTATAGTGTTTCATATTTGTGGTATGGATCTAAGCCAGATGTTCCATCTAACTCTCTCCAGCTGTTTTGAGTAGGTTCCACTCTCAGAAGTCTTAGCCAGGTATTCAGGTTCACTCAAGGATATATTCAGTTCCCCCCACCCCACCCAAATCTCCCAAAAGAAGATTGTGGAAACATTTGGACACCCTCCCACAACCTGTTAGCATGACACCAAAGCATACACATGGCGAGGAGGAAGTATAATAAATCAAAAGAGGTGTTGAAAGAGCAAATGCTGAAGATATTACAGGCTTTGCTGGAAAATGGTGTTTAAGATAACGATTAGGTCTGTCTTACTCAACAGTTGCAACACAAGTGATTAACAGTTCCTGGCTACATTGAGTGTATGAGTAAAGTTTTTGTAAATGCTACATTTACCACACTGCTAATCTTCAGCACTGTGAGCTAATCGCATGGTTACATAACAGTCTACTCAGAGAAAGCATATTGATGGCACCATATGTCCTTCACATTCTTATGAAAGGCCTAGATGTACTGCTAGATGTATTGCTTGCCGGCAGCTGGCTACTGGCTGCTACACCATGCTGGTCTAATCCAGTATATTAGATGCAGTAGCCAAAAGTCTCCATTTCTCCTTCTCTTGAAGTCCTGTTAGCATAGCAGCTTGCACAATGCTGGACAATGCTCAAAAAAGATTGGGGGGGATCTGAATTCCATCTTACCACAGGAGAAATGTCTGCCACATGCTCAGATGTTTTTCATAACAGCACACACAATCAACATCGGTGAAATTTTTGAAAGACAGAATGAAAGAGACTGTTCTGGAGTTTTTTCTGTGTTTGTTTGTCTTCTGTGTGTGTGTACAGTATGTGTGTGGATGGGTGCGCTTGTGTGTGTGTGTGTGTGTGTGTGTGTGTGTGTGTGTGTGTCAGTGCTGCTTGACTTCGATTGTCATAAAAAAGGAGTGTGGACCTCACAGAATGGCCTTACATGTGTGCTACCGATGTCAAGTGCTTCAAAGCATTCCTCAAAGCTTGACTAATGTTCCTTACCTGACCCATCCGCTTTCTTACATTATTTTTTTCTGAAGGCTACATAAATCCTGACTGTCTGTCAAAAGATCCCTCCTCCCCCCACTTCTCCTCTCCCTCACAAAAACAGAGTGGAGGATGATGGGAGGTTTCTCCATCAGGCCTTTGGAGTCTGCATCAGAGGACAGCAGGGTATCCCAGTGGAGACTCATAAAACGATACTTTAGTACAACATCTAAAGGAAACAGAATGTTCATTATATAGATACCCTAGATAGCGTCTGTCTAGGGGATGATCCTATCCTGATCCTCAAAGCCAACATGGTTCCTCCACAGAGTCTAAGCCACAGCTTGATCCTTACCCATCAGGTCAAAAAGCCTCCAGTGTCAAGTGAACTTGTGGGATCCAGGTTCAATTCAGGAACTTGAACTTCATCTTTGTTCAGTTTCTCTGATTGAGTTGCTGGTGTGTGTTTACAGAGAACTGCGATGGTGTCAAGTGTGGCCCTGGGAAGGTGTGTAAGATGAAGTTGGGGCGGCCCCAGTGTGTGTGTTCCCCCGACTGTGGCAGTATCTCCGGCAAGCACGCCGTCTGCGGCAGCGATGGCAACTCTTACCGAGACGAGTGCGACCTCCTCATGGCCAGGTGCAAAGGGCAGCCAGATCTGGAGATCATGTACCAGGGGGAATGCAAAAGTAAGAGCAGTTTTCTTCTCTGTACTCTTGTACAATGCCTAGTTTTCGGTTTTTGATCGTGTTGCTGGTTTCCCCTCAGAGTCTTGCTCCAACGTGGTATGCCCTGGCACGCACACCTGTGTGACTGACCAGACCAACAGTGCCCACTGTGTCATGTGCCGCACAGCCCCCTGCCCCCTGCCCATGGCAACTGAGTCCCCCATATGTGGCAACGACAACATCACTTACTCCAGCGCCTGCCACCTCCGCAGGGCCACCTGCTTCAGAGGGCGGTCCATAGGAGTCCGCCACTACGGCCATTGCGCAAGTAAGGCCCAGCATTCCACCTGGGAATACTGGCAATTCTTGGAAGGCGGAATAGCCTAAAATAACCAGATGTGGCCTAAATGTTACAGCACACAACTGGCTGAAGTCTGACACAGAGTGTATTTTTGGTTTTAACCGATGGCTTACGTCTGGTTTTGTGTGCAGGTGTAGAGGGGAGTGAGGAGAATTCCCTCGACTAACTTCTGAAGACATTTCGGGCGTGAAGTGATAAAACTCCCAGCACTTGGTTTGGATTGGATTGCCTGCTTGCGAGTTCCTAGTCGAGAACTAACGGCCCCCCCTGTTAGTCTCCAGCAGCTTCAGTCTTATGACAATACATGTGGATGTGGAGTAGACCGTGGGAAGAGCAAGTCTTCTGCAAAACGGGAGCCACTGACATGTTAATGCATGCGGTACATATTACATGAAATGATTTTTTGAATTACTTTTTTTTTTTTCTGAAATGTCTATTTTGGAGAGGTTTTTGGTTCACTTTGGAGGATTTGTTTTGCAAGATGTGTATATTGTAAATACAATACCACTACTATTTATTGGAGAAAATATAAAATACCTATTTAATACCTCTGTCATCTAGAAGTCATATACCCATAGATCATTTTGAAATATATTTATTGTAATATCATCTATTGTTATGTGGGCAGCGCATGTCTGATACCGGTAGAACTGTTTTCAATGACATATTTGTATTGTGTATTTAAATGACAGTGCGGCCATTTTGGCAAGCTGTGCTGGAATCTTAATCACAGAGTTGTAGAGCGTAGACAAATGCCAAAACAGAGCAGCGTCAATCTGTCTTTACATTCCCCTGCCTTTGTTTGGAGGTGAGTCTAGCCAAAAAATGGAGTTTACTACTCTGCCTTAATGTGTGCAACAGTTTGGGGTCTGGAAAATTTAATTACCTACCAATCAATAAAATTACCAGCTGGATGCTAATAGACTAGACTGCACAAAACAGTTTTCAGTAAATCATCATTTTCATTGCCTTTGTTTTTGTGTAATGATGGGTTATCTGAGTTCATTCATTATTTTTCTGCTCCTTTATTGGTTACATACACACATTCTAAATGCGATTGGCTATCCGGTCATGGAAAAAAACTCTTAAGACTTTCTAAAAGGATTCATCTGAAAGCATTCCATGTTCAGTTGTAAGTATTCTAATGTATCTGTACAGGTACTGTATTGTACTGCATTTCATGTTCTGCCCTGCTTGTTGATAGAGCTACTTTCACAATCCTGTATAAATATCTACTGTTAAAATTTGATGGATAAATGTATCAAGTTATTTTTGTATTTTTCTACTGATGTTTGAAATTAAAAATGTTAAAGAATATTTTGGTCTCAATGTGTTTTTATACTCTTGTAAATGTACTCACAACTTTTCCACTACATTCCGAGCAACATAAACAAACACATTTAACTCTTTAACAAAAAGTTTTTGGATTCAAGTGGATCTTTCCATTGTTCAGCAAAGGTAGGCTAGCAAAACCTGTTTCCATTTATTTCATCAGGTCCAGACAGAACATTGGCCAGTTAATGGACAACATAACGTTATTTCATAGAGCCACGAGATTACTAAGGCCTAGGGAATCTGAAATGACCGAATGTGAAGATTGTTATCTCTTCCAGAGCACTGCACCAGTGTCTCTCTTTCTCTCTCTCTCTCTCTCTCTCTCTCTCTCTCTCCTCCTACACACACGCACTCTGCGTGCCATGCACATGGATGTCCCTCTGAGCAGGAAGGAGAGATGAGAGACGAGGGGATCAGAGTGGGTGGAGGTGCTGCCCCTCGTCCCCGTCTCGGAGGCTCCCTTCTGATTTAGGTGGATGAGGTGAGGGATGAAGGGGTACTGAGTCACTTTCCTGTATGAAATACCTCCCTTGTTTTCCCTCCTCCATGAGGCACTCAGTTCTCTGACGGCACAAGCATCTGGTTTGACTTTGGGGAGATGTTTATATTCTGATCCAAGCACCCTTTTATTACATTGGGAATGGGATTAAATGTTTGCTCAAACAGGCCATAACAATGCTGTAAAAAAAAGGGAAAAAAGGGCTGCTCTCCATCCATCTTGCTGGATGTGCGTAAAGGAGCCTATTGTTCACTTTCTCCGATTTTTCTGAAGTTTTTAAGTTTCCACTGTGAGTTTTTGAATCTCCTCGGTTTTAAGGGGGGCAAAAAAGACCGTCCCATCAAAAGTGTCACATCTCTTCCTTTCCGTCTCTCATGACTGGCTATGCCCATTTCATCAGAACACAATAGTATGACCTCAAAATGATCTAATGGCTACATGTTGTTCAACAGTCTGCAGTCTTGCCAGTTTTAATGATCTCTGGGGAATCAACTTCGGGGCGTTTCAGAAGAAAAGTATGTGCTCACATACCAAAGGACTTGACATTAAATCCACTATTTATGACCAAGGATATGTAGGCCAATTTAATAGAGAGGGAGAAGCTCCGAACATCTCAGATTAGACCCAATAGCCTTAAGAAACATCCTGAAGATATGATGAGTTGAATGATATTCCTCATACTGTTATGATCTACAGTTGTCATGTGTGAAACTTGACCATAAGCAGTGTAATGTGCAGTCTGGTTCTAATAAGTGACCAATCATCCTTGAAAGTGGCCTCTGCTTCCTGGAGAGAGGGTATGAGAGGCTTTGTAAAATATTACTTGAGAGCATGAGTGAAGAACTCTGAAACGGATGTTGATGTTATCAAAACAGTTCAAAACAAAGTTTACATATTACTAACAGGTCTTTTCATAGAATATAAAGGGTATGACGGAATGACAGACTAAGTAAAAGCTCCTATTTTCTTTTATTTTGTAAAATGTTCCTTTACAAGCAGACATTTGCAGCAAGACAGAATGCTGGCCTATATTTAGAAACAACATTTTGATTTAATAAATGGAATAATCATTTTATAGGATACATTTATTAACAGGGTATGTTTACCAAAAATCTGCACAGAGTAAGAAGGTGAAAACAAGCACATTTTGGTTGGAGAGATGATGATCTATCAGAACTCAAAAGTTAAGCAACCTTTAATCGTTCCAAACAAGAAGTGTGCTGAAACTGTTTTGCTGAAACTCAAACACAGATTTGATCTCACAGACGAGTCCACTGGGGAAAGCCTGACCCCTTTCCTCTCCCTCTGTGTGGTCTGTGACTGGCGGCGCTGCAGGATTGGCGGGCCGGACGAGGCTATGTTCCTCGCCCACTCCTCGGTCCCCTTCTCACAGGCAAAAAAGTATAATTCATTACCTGGCCTTTCTCCAGTAAAGTATTTATTTAATATGGGTCAGAGAATACAAATAATACTCCCACCAGGCAGAGAAAGGCACATTTCTGACTCATGAAGACTTCAGCTAAATTGATTTTTGGCTCCCTTGTGACAGAACAATGTCCATAGGTAGAAGCAGCTGGGAAGTTGTTCCCTGTAACCCAACTCAGGAGAAGCTTACATAAGACTGAATGTGCCACATTCAAACCAACACAACATCCATCGACCTATTTTTTGTGGTGGAGTTCTGCACATGCCAGCATTCACCTCCCACTTGTTGACGTCAATTTATTGTTGTCTTGTGTGCCACCAATGACTTCCAAAGTGTAGGGCATTTTCTGAACATTCAAAGATGTGGAAAGCCTCATCGATATCGGGGTGGGGAGTAATGAATCTGAGTAAAAGTCCACAAATTCCAAAGGAGGCGATATAGTGACTCACAACAGGAGCCATAGCTTAAGGTGATCTCACTAGCCATATGGAGACCATTTCCTCTCAGCCTTGCCCATCAATACAAAAAGCACCCATGGAGCAAGACCTGGATCAAGCCCTATGCAGGAGCTCTAGAATAACAGTCTGACGAGCCTCCCATACCATCCGAGTCCATATTATTGTTGGTCTTTACTAATGGTACTGTTTTCAGTGCACTCGTCCTTAACAAAATCCATTTGACACATGTGCTGCCTCTAATTCCTTCCAGCCGTTGATAGTGATCTGACTCGGTCATGGCCGATAGCCAACTCCATCCACTATGGTGGATTTTCCAGGGTTTCAAGATATGGAATGCTAACGAGCTGGTTACACTGGTTCTCAAATTATATTATAAAGCTGGGACTTTCAATTTTATAAGGGTTTTTACATGTAATTTCTGTGACCATTCTGAACAATCCATTCCAAAGACCAGCACACACTGGACTAGCATCAGAAACTTTAAAATGCATGACAATTACACATTATTTCCACCTTGTTGTGAACACAACAACAGTTACCTCTAACTAGGTATGTATGGCCATAGACGGAAGTCCTGGCTTGTTCACAACATATTTGTTAATCCATTGCAATCGGATGAATAAAGGCGTGAAATTCAGCTGTTAATTGTGCCCACATGGTGCTCTGTCATCCATACTCTCTGGCGGGGAAGTGATGGAATCATTGTGTCTTTTGCAATAGGGACAATATTTATGACAGTCTCTCACCACCACAATGGAAAAGTAAAACTGTGAAGGATTTTTCCCAGAAAGAATATTTCAAGGGGTCTGGGCCTTGTGATTGAAAAGACTTGATTCTGTTTAATCTGACCTTAATTATATGTTGTATCTTGTTCTCTGCAAATGCTTAAAGTGTTTCCATCTTCCCCTTAAGTAAATGCTTTAGTGGGTAGCAAAGCCTCTATAGCCCTCCATGGCAGTCCATTTCCAGGATGCTGTAAAGTGTTTCTCAACTCCTGCTCTGACACATCCCGTCAGCAAATGTACATTTCGTGATGGACTCCGCTTCAGGAGGAGGGCGGGGGTGTGTGTGGGTGGGGAGGAGTAAAAAACAAGTGAGCCATGACTAAGAGGCCCAGGAAGTTCCAGTCTGCTGTTATTGCTGTGTCTGTGCACTGGGGGCCCGCCGCCGGCCGGAACTGTGCACACAGCCTTCCCCGCTGGAGAGTCTGGAACTGCTCTGTGAGGTGACAGTTGCCCCTGAGGCAACTCACCAGGAGGGTAATTAACACGTTTAACCATGTGGGCACTGTGGGTTATCCTGAGACCAGCCGAATTTCCTGGAAATTTGGTAATGGGGTTCAGTTTGACCGACAGCCACAATGTATGTCACAAGGAGTGGACAATTCAGATGTTGTGCATATAGTATTTAACAAAGTGTTATATTTCCAAAGGTTTGTGTGGTCCAGAAAGCTATTCAAGCATGTTTACTCCTAGAATCAGATTTCCAAGTTAATCCTTTGAACAAGGCTAGCAACCTTCTTCCACAGTTTAAGGAAGAAAAAAGAAACAAATAACTGCCAGACAGAAACCACAGGAGACAAACATTCAATTTTTCCAAAACACCAAGATGAAGTGACAATGCTGTTTTTCTTTGTAATGCCAGTAAAACATGTAATTAAGAAAAGAATAACATACCTTTCACGACAGCAACGAATCTCAATGCAAGGGAATTTTGTTTAAAAATTCAAAATGTCAAAGCTATGTATATCAATACTTCTCTCCTCACAGAAAGAACATGTTGCTGTCTGCATTTGTGTCAATTTCATGAACTGTCTCTGGCCCTCAATCAGCAAAACATTGTAACTCTTCATTCAAAAAGTCAAAGCTATGTATATCAATACTTCTCTCCTCACAGAAAGAACATGTTGCTGTCTGCATTTGTGTCAATTTCATGGCCTGTTCCTGGCCCTTCATTCTCTTCATTCTGAGTGCTACAATGAACACTGGGCTGCTGCGATGACGCATTTGGAACCGGGAGACAATGGCTCACTTCACTGACACAGACATAGCAACTTCTCTGGTATCAGACCTTTCTAATCGCAGTCCATGGGACAGTGGTGACTCTGCAGCTCCCACAGTGCACAGACACAACACAGGCCAACGGAACCCCAGCCTGATAGAATTACAATGTTCTTCTAATATTCCTAATTTAATCTTTGTTTAATCTCCCTCTCTCAGACAAGTTGGTGCTCGTGTTTCATACAGAGACCCAAACTCTTTGTGCACTGATTTCTTGCAGTGGAGTCAATTGCATAGGGTGTATTTATTTTGGTTTTGTTTGTTTATCAAGATTTAAATGCATGTCAAAAAGCCTCCACATAGTGAGTTAGTGTGCATAAATAGGTCAGGTGGATTTAACAACTTGCCTCCTACTGTGCAACAGATGGAGAATATGCTCCTAAATGTCAACAAGCATTTAGGGAAGTTTTAACATTGCCCTCTTTGAAAGGGAAATGGATAACAGGCTGTCAGATAGGCACTCCTACTTCCATGTGAGATGTAGTGCCAGAGATATTTTAAAACTGAGGAGTACTGATCCAGTTGGGCCTGGATGAAAGTGCATCACCGAGCTTCTGGAAAATGAATGTCTGTTATGGGTATCTGGGATTCATATTAAGGATGCTTGTGAAAAATGTAGAAAATTATGCCAGATGTATCACTCCCTTAACTTTTGTTGCTTAGGATAGCCCATAGATCAGATGACTATGGCATGATTCTGGCTCTAACTCCATGGCTGTTTTAGCCTATACTCATTTGCTCACAGATCAAGTTGGGGTGGCCGCCTATATGTAAATCAGGTGCGTCTTAGTCTGCTAAGCATGAAAAATTACATCACATTTTAAAATGCATTGTCTTTGCTACTATGAATTCACACGGCCTATTTAAAACAATTATGTAAACAAAAATTGAAACAGGCATATTACAGGCTAATTGGAATTTCATTCTGATTCATGATCATAGACTGGCCACTAGGACACCACCCTGTGGCGCTCTTTGAAATATAACATTTTAGTAGGCTATTTATCAACTCAAATAGATAGGCTATGCCTAATTAGACAGACTGATCTTTAATGTTAATCAATTCTTTAAATTTAGTGTAATCAAAAACGAATAAACAGCAAGCTTTTTAAGCAATCTTTAAAATGTAAAACTGCCTAACCTATGTATGTAGATCTGGTTTTCTGTGAGTGATCTGTACGGGTATGCTAAAATTGAATGGCCTACATTGGGAAATTGAGAGCCTATTTTGTAATTAAATCATAATTATGCTGCCAACGCTTTGTCTAAACCGTTGAACTCTTTTTGGCCGTGACAGTGATCCGTACTTAAACCCTCCCCTCATGATTCATTAGGAGGGTAGTGATGAAAGATGGCAGAAGCTCCACCATGTCCCACCAACCGGTTTTTCTGTCATAGGTGTTCGACAGAGATAAGTCCCCGTCTCCCTGTGAGTAACTACTGGTTGAAGCACACTTGCTAGACACAAGTTGCATATTTTGGGAGCGCTTCAGATAAGCGGTCCCTTCGATTTGTAAATGGCCTCCAAGCTAACGTTAACGTACCCTAACAACTTACAATGTGTCAAGAATCAAACTGCACATAGTGCTAGCATGTTAGCTGGACAAGCTAACACACTAACGTTATAACTTAAATAGATTGCTGTCTAGATTAATGATAGACTATGCCTAACTGTCACTTAATGGCGTGTATTTTCAACCTCTACATTTAGAAATGATATGTTTTATCCACCAGGAAGGTATATATTTCTGGTCTTATTGTTAGGTTGCTTGTTATTCATCGATTCGCTCATTTATCACAACGCTAATGTTAGCTGTTCAAATTTGTCTCCCTGCTAGAATTGCTTTAAATCAGGGTTCAGTCGTGTAGCTCCATGTCCTTCACATGTTCTTGACTTGGTAACACACTGGAGACTTGATTGCTTGAAGTGCACTTCTGTGTCAACAACAAACAGTAGCAGCTACATCTCAACCAGTACAGTGCTCCAGTGGTTCTCTAAGTTAATAGTGTGCCGTGGGATTTTTAGGAACCCAATATTTTTACATGCTCATGAAATAAACTATAGGGCTATTTTCAATGACACAGATTAGGTATGTTAATCACAAAGTGGTGGCTATGAAGCAATAATAGGCTACAGATCTATTACCCCAACTCCGTCAGCCTCATGTGCAAATGTCTATCGCTGTGGTCTCCACTCATCAACACTATATATGTGGAGAGAAAAGATATGGCCAACAGAATCAAAGAACATCCTTGCTACAGCCTATAGCTAATGATTGTGACATACTTCACAATCTGTAACCTTAAGTCGGTGTGCTTTGGCGTTTTGGTTGGACCTTTGAGTGCCTCCAATAAGTTGAGAACCTCTGAATTGGCAACTTCCTTCCTACTTACCTGCTTTGACCAACATTATTGCTCCTTTAGTCAATATTCTATGGATATTGATTTTTAATCTCTGCCGGCGTTATCTGAGCAAAGCATTATTCTTTTAAGTAATATGAATTGACAATGCCTTGATTTTTCTGCAGAAAATTATGTTGTATATGTCCATGTCTTACAGTCAGGTCTTTGAGTAGTCCATTTTAGGCACTGTGTTGATACAGATTTAACATGTGAAATGTAATGTTTCTTAGCAACATAACTCATAATTCATAATACCATCTATGTGGGATTGTTTATCTAACAGCCCATTTAAGACTGAACTGGTAAACATGCTGGTTGTGTTTTACAGGATTACACATGCCCTCGTTGTGATTCTGGTTTTATTGAAGAGTTACTGGAGGAGAGAAGGTTTGTATGTTCTTGATTTGTGTATTTCTTTAAAAGAGAAATGCATCAGATAATACAGAGAAAGTGCAGAGTGCGACCCAGTGAAGTGCAAAGCATTTGTTTTTGTTTTTTTAACTGGCTTCAGTGTTTCCCCTAGAATTTTTTCCAGCAGCGGTGCTATTACTTGGCGGGGGGTTATATCATACCTTCGTGTTTCTTTTGTGGACATTTTCAGCTTTCTTTTACATTATTGGTTAAAAATGATAGAAGAAAAATAAAATGGCACAACCCAGAAAAAGATTATTTACAATTTATTTAAATTTGTCTTAATGGCAAAGACCACACCCAATCTCATGAGCACTTAATTTTTTTTTTGGGCTTTTCAAAGAACATCTCTAAGGCTCTTTGGTAATTGAATTGAATTGTGGGGGGGCCATTAATGCTGACACGCATGCACGTAGCCAGATGCTCTCCTTGTAGTCTATTTCTCAGTCCCAAAACAACAAACACACGTATAAAAAAGTAAATACTCACTTTTCTTCTACATCACTCCCACAGTTACCATACAACTCACTCACAATTAACTCGAAAAAGACCTAGGCTACTTGATTGAAGTCACGACCGTTCAGTCTCATCGTCAAGAGAACGCTGAAGTTATGAGAACACGTCTTTCTGATAAGAGAATGTAGGCTCCTATATGTCTAATGCATAAACGTTAGAAAAGGTCTGTTTGTGATAGTCTATTATAGCTAAGTGGACAGAATTTAGGCTATAGGCTACGTATATGCCAACATATGCTCATATTTCCTTTAACTATCAGACAGTTTAAACAGGCCTAGACTGTGTTCGCCTAGCTTTCCCATGCAAACATTACATATAGCCCTACGCTAACGTTACAAGTCTAGGCTACAATTAACGTTAAGACCATACACCTTGTAGCACATTGGTTTACTCTATTGCATTACTTACGTTTTAATAATTTGTCGTTGAATGTTGATGGAGGCTCATCTTTGGGAAATCAGCTCTCTGGATAAAATTGTCAGCCGGAGCAAGAGTTCTCAGAGTTGACGACACAGGGGTAAATCCAATCAGCAGAAAGAACCGCATCACAACAGTAGGCTAAATCGCAACAAACTTTTTCCCCCCATGTTAAATTAATTTAGGTAATCATGAATTGGTTTATTTTATTTGATGTAGGCTAGGAGAGGAGGATGCATGTTTCACATTAGTGTCAATGTGTCAAAGCAGGCTTTGGATCAGAGGAATTGCTCAAGCTTAACATATGGCATAGGCTACAAGCGAATTCACGGCATACAAACAGCTTTGTGATGAAATATAACTAATATCATTTTTTATTGTCACCAGGCCTATAAGTAGGCTATTTATTGTGTAACCTACAAGTGAACGATGACACCATAGGCTACACTGTGGCGGAGCAAGACCCCATCAGTCGGATAGCTAAACAATGTAACCGTGTTCAGAACGTAGGCTAGCCATATGGGCTGCAGACTTGTCTTTGGCCTTGTAATCACCTGACACATCATGCCGCATATATGTCCTGAATAATGAGAGGCTAAGTGCGGATTTGATGCACTTAACTTCCTCAAGACTTTCAGAAAACAATTTCGAGATGACGTTGGCCGTTGTGCTTTTACAGTGTGTTAAGTGAATCTCGTGATATTATGTTGCAGCGGCGCTGAAAATCCAGCGGCTGCGCCGCTGTTAAATACATTGTAGGGGAAACACTGGGCTTAAAACACTGTCCTGCGGTTTATACACAATGTGGCTAATACATAGGAAATGACTGTTCATTTATAATGGGTAACTTATAACAGTAACCAATTACATTTCCAAAGTAACCTTCCCAACACTGAATGTATGTGAGATTCAACACATTCTTTCGGTTGTGTGACTATGTGAAATTTCTTTGAATTGCCATGAATTTAATTCCGTTTTCTGTCATTCCAATTCCAATTCAACTTCCTGTGGGGCAGAGCCAATTCAATTCAAATTCCGATCCATGAATTTAATGGAGGCCAATTCAGAAAATTCTGAATTTTGCACAAGCCTGGTACCATCTCAGATTTTGTTCAGACCTTGTCAAAATGGGGGACGGTTGCTTTTTGCAGTCATTTTCAAAAGACTATGGTATGATGTGGTTGCCAGTAGGAACTTGAAAATGTATGTAGAAGTAGCTCAACGAATGGACATTTAGACCTAGTTTACAAAGTATCAATGATGTACCATAGGTACAGTAATTAGATAGAGTTCCTCTTGAACAAGAGTGAATAAGCAGCAGTATAACAATCACATTAAGCGTATTTGTCTATGAAGAAAATGGTACAACATTGAGAAATAAATCATTTGTATACTAACTGATGAAATATTGACCTATACCTGTATAGTTTTTCAGGTTCCCACTAGCTACCTATTTGTGTCCTATAAAAATTACCAAAATGGCTACCACACCTTTATCCTTAATTTTTCCATGTTCATGTGCTGTGGATATCTGAAATATTAGCACAGCATTAATAAAGTATTATATTTATATATCATGTGGGTACAATAATATATATATATGTTTTTTTTTAGTCTTTTGTTTTTGTAGTATATGTAGACATGTAGACAAACTCTAAGCAAAATCTGAGACTGTGCAGCAACCATTTTCCTGGATTCTGCCTGATTTGATATGGAATGGCTCATGAGTAAAATAGGTAAACATGCAGGTATTGACTCTTTAATCAACTAGATAAACATCAACTAATTTTACCAACTTCATTGCCAAATCCAGTGCAATGACCTTTTAGATGTAAAATCCGCCAACTTTGTTGCCTCAAACATGACCTTAGTTGCCCTAATCTGTTACCCATTATGAAATCGATCAGTTCTGATATGTTCAGTCTACATAGACTGGTGCCTTTACAGTTCTTGCTCCTTAGTGAACTGCAACATCTGACTCCACTAAAAGGATTCCATATGACTTTTATCCTTCAGCACAGAAAATGGGTCTACATCAAGCATATCAAGCAGTGACCAACAGAGGTTTGAGGTTTGTAAAATGTACTTGCTTTCTTTTCAATTGTCTTTACCCTTTGTGTGTACAACCAAGGACTTAGAGTAAAGGCAATTAATGAGAATATGTTGGCTATGTTGACCATGGCACATAATCATCATTTGAACGTGTTGTCTTTGCACAGAATATGGACCACCATTTGTTTACATTTCCCTCGGCATATGGGCAATTCGCCCTGGGCATCTTTGATGACCCTTTCGAACTTGGGTCAGGGTTGCTACCGGAAGACAATCGGGAGGCAGAGAACAGACGGGAACGTGAGATGGCATCACGGCAACGGTACGGTGCCAGGCAGCCCAGGGGACGCCATGTCCCAAGGAGGCACACCGTACGGCACGAGGGTGTGCCCACACTAGAGGGGTAAGCTCCATGCACCCATTGGTAACTTCATTGAATCGTTCATTTATTCACTGAGCTCATTTCAGAATTTCTGAATGATATCAGTGATATTTATGTTTTTGCTCATGATTCTATAGAATCATTCAGCAACTGGTGAATGGAATAATCGCACCCACAGCAATGCCAAATATCGGTGTGGGACCATGGTAAGAGTGAAGATCAGCATTTATAATTTCTCTGTTTAAACACGATTATGTATTTAAATTGAGCTTTAAGAAAATCTATCTTTCCAGGGGTGTTCTTCACTCGAACCCTATGGATTATGCATGGGGTGCCAATGGCTTAGATGCAATCATTACACAGGTATGCACACTCTATAGACAGCACAAACACTAGTCAGGCAGTGGCAGTGAAATGTTCAGATTACGTTTATGTTTCTGTCAATGTTTATGCAAGATGAAACTCATAAATATAAGGCATGTTTTTCATTTTTTATGTTTTTTTTTTTTATCTGTAGACATACAGTCACCGGTCACTTTATCAGTTACACCTTGCTAGTTCCTGGGTTGGACCCCCTTTTTCGATAAGGCGCTGCAAACGTTCCTCAGAGTTTTTGGTCTATATTGGCATGGCATCACATAGTTGATTCTAGATTTGTCGGCTGCACATCCATGACTCAATCTCCTGTTCGACCACATCCCAAAAGTGCTCTGTCCGGTTGTTAAGTCCTCATCACGGGTCCAACAGCTTTTTCGTCAAAAATACGTTTACTATCGCAGCCAGTTTAACTTTGACAGACTAATTACTGTAGCTGTGCAGATAGATGATTCAATCAAGGGTAACATACAGGAGACTGTTAAGAACACTTACCAACTGTTCCCCTACCAGGTCCTCTCGAAGAAAAGTCCATATAAGTTAGTACCTTCTGGCAATAGACGTCACGCTCCGTGTGAGATCTCAGTCTTCTGTGATATTAACAGTCTGCTTTAATAAACTCCGGGTTCGCTAACTACGTTGCTGGTGCTTCGGTTTATGTGTAGGGGACCCTGAGCAAGCTACTGACAAGGTTTGGTGCTGTTTTGAGCAATATTACTGGTTTAAAAATTTTATTTGGGAAGCGTTTGGCTCACTGCCCCTAGTTAATCCACTGTTTGTGATTTGGGGCTATAGCATATACCGGGCCAAGCTCTGTAGTGGTTGATCAATGAAAAATACGGTCTCCATGGCTTATTTGATGTGTTTTTATACAGAAAAACACCCTGGGGTCAATTGTTGCCCAAATTACACTTTAAATCACCTTTCTTCTCTATTCTGTTGCTTGGCCATATCTACATGTCTTAATGCAATGAGTTGCTGCCATTTTATTGGCTGATTAGATATTTGTGTTAATTAGCAGTTGAACAGCTGTAACTGTTAAAGTGGCCGGTGAGTGTATATAAATTGTATAGAAATATTGGTGATAATACCAGACCAATGTGCATGCTTAAAATTAGCACAATCAAGCCGATCAATTATCTGAATACATAAAACAAGACTTTTTCCCACCTTCACCAGTTACTAAATCAGTTTGAGAACACTGGCCCACCACCAGCAGACAGGGAAAAGATCAAAAACCTCCCTACGGTGGAAATCACAGATGAACATGTCGGTGAGTTTGCAAAGAAGCCCATTCATCTCTGGGCACTCTATGCCTTGCTTCTTAACCTGTCTCCATCTTCGTCTTAAAAACACAGGATTACTAGTAGCTCAAGTACTTGAATTGTCTGTCAGTTTCCCTGAATATTCTTTCGATTTTGTTTCAGGCTCTGGACTTGAGTGCCCGGTGTGCAAAGAGGACTACAGTGCTGGGGAGATGGTCAGGCAGCTTCCGTGCAATCATTTATTTCACAATGACTGCATAGTGCCCTGGCTGGAACAGGTAAGGCCAAGCCAAGAAGCGTGGGGATTAGCAGGCTACACTTTGATTTGTCGATAATACCTGTTGTGGATATCTGGGTGTGTGTGTGTGTGTGTGTGTGTGTGTGTGTGTGTTCCCCAGCATGACACATGCCCTGTGTGCCGGAAAAGCTTGAGTGGCCAGAACACGGCCACAGACCCACCCGGAATGTCCGAGATGAATTCTCCTCCGGGCCCTGGGAGCGGAGAAAGCCCTCCGAATGATGAACACGTGCCAAACAATTCATAAGACCAGATGCTCCGAGTGGCTGCAGACGCATTTGGCCTCCTGCTCTCGGTCCGGGTATGTGGTCCTGGGGCTTCTTCAGCGATGTTTGGTGCGGATGACATGACGTATACAAATCTATACATTGCGGGCAGCCCTACCTCTGCCCTGACAGGTCTCCGTGAAACCTGGCCCCTTGCCAGCTGGACCGTTGCGCAGGAGAAAGAGTGAATGGCTTCAGGGCTCCTGAGCTGCTGCAGGCAGTGGGTGGGTCCGTCCTCTAGGGGGCCTCGTTCAGCTAAAGAACAGGAGGACTCCTTGAACTGCAGACATTTTGCTCGTGCTCTGTCTTCTCAAAGAGGGAAGGACCGGGCACCGAACACTTTCTTGAGGAAAGATTTATTATGTTTAATATTTTGGCAGCACAATTAAGGCGATAAAGGAGAAATTATATGTTATGTGCTCACATGCTGGCCTATTATTTTTCAGTAGAGCCAATATCTGTGAAAAAGGCTTGTGCTAACTGTTTTGATGATTGATTGTTAGTTTTTTAGAATCTAAACCTGTAAATGTATGTAGTGTTGTTGGACAACAGTTGTACAAAGCCCCCGGGGGTAGACTTGTGGGACAACAACCAGATGTGAATCTCTGAAAGTCAAGTCTAAACATTCAGATTGTAAGGGAAACATTATGTTCAACACTCACCCCCACACACACAGAGGAAAATCATTATTAGTGGTAAATAATTTAGGTTGTAGTTTGCGTAGTGTCAGAAGAGAAAATGAAAACTCAGATGTGTGTGTGGTTGTGAAAATCCAGTTACCCTGCCGAAAGTGGCAGAGCCATGGTGAAATTCCCAACACCAAGACTGATGACATTCTCTGCTCTCTATTGCAGTCACCAAGCATTCTAGTCTGCCGTAAAGAAGCTGAGAAGTGAAACTGACACAACCTTGCACGATAGGAAGGATGACTGTCTGTACTGTAAGAGGATGCCATCACCGATTCAAATGGTGTGTACCAACTTCAGTGCAGATTGAACATGGTACATCTTGAATATAGTAAACTGTATCCTGAACCAAGTTATGATTAAGAAAATCTTTGTTGATATGAGTCAGACTTGGAAATGGGAGATATTGCTGTGAGACAAGTCATGCCAAAACATTATTCAATAATGTTAATGAGATTGAGTGTGCCATGAATAGGTTTCTTGAGGCAGAATTCCAAAAAAGTTTAAAAATGTTTTTTTTTTGTTTTGTGTCTGGCAACCCACATTTGACGAGTAGCAGCCGTCAGAATATCAGATAGATAGATAGATAGATAGATAGATAGATAGATAGATATTTTATTGATCCCCAGGGGAAATTCAAGATCAGTTATCAGTTAAATTTAAGTTACAAAAACCTTATCTAGGAACTCTACACTCTAGAAAACATGTTGAATAAGGTGTCACCAGTGCTAAGCTGGTAAATCATCCATAGCAGACTGATTTTTTTGTTTTGTTTGCAGCATGTGATACATATACATATATGTAGCACTGTACTGCCCTGATATGAACAGTTCTTGATTGACAGATTTAGTGTGACATTATGTTTAATCTGTCACCATACCTATGACTTGTTGGGTTTCCCAGACATGTTAAGCATAGTCCTACTAGAAGAGCTTCAGTGAAGATCTCAACTAATGAATAACTAGTCTAGGACTAGGCTTAATGCCATGTCTGGGAAACCAGCCCTTGAAATCAGGTGTTTGGGAATTGTCAATGTTAAATGGAAATGAAGTCAAACTATTATTGTTTAAGCACTGTTCTGTGCCCCAGAAATATGGTCACCACCCCCCCCTTATGTATTTTACATGTGCACATATTTGCTGTTTTATACTGAAGAGAACTGGCATATGCTTTTTAGTGGATACTGGGTTCTGACAAATTAATACAGTATAGTCGTTGCTGAATCATGACAACATGTTTTGTTCTGTGAATGAAATTTGAGGATTTTGTATTTTGCCCATTGCGTTTTCCTTTTTTAAATTAGCGTAGTAGTAGTAGTAGTAGTATACTAGGGTACTAAAGGTATACTACTAAAAAATGTAGTATATACACTAAAAATGTTCTTAACACTAGAAGGAGACACACAAGGCAACATTAATGTATTGAATGTATTATTCTATTAAACAATGTAACAAAACACGGATGCCCTGGAAAAAAATACCCAAAGCCCAATTAACCTATTCATTCGTTAATGTAAGGTCATAATAAACCATTATGTTAAGGGTGTGTTCATAAACAACTATTTCAATGCCCGGAATATATATGTTTTTTTTTTTTTCAATCCCTTGTGTCCAACTATCTTAATTGCTGATTATGGAAACTCAGACATTTCTTCCAGACTATTCAAATTCATTATGTTGTTCGGTGGCATACGGAAATGCGTTTATGCCTTTAAACAAGCCAAATGATGCTGACCAATGTTGATTTAGGCTACCTGAAAAAGTAATTTACCAGTAATCTATAATATTCCTCATGAGGACCAATGCTTATTACCGGCCATGGCAAATAAGCACTCACTTCGCTAAATGCTCAAGTCATCAGTAGTAGGTTTGACTTCTTCAGACTGCTGCACAGTGCACACCCTATTTTTGCCATTATTTTTCCCCGGACGTGGTGACGCCCCACTGTGTACGTGCGGGTTCACGGCAAGGCACGAGGAACAAATAGAGGACGATCGACTGCGGTCAACCTCAGTGTGATCAGCAGTGGCACTTGAACATTTCGTATTTAAAATAATTTGGGAGCCGTTTTAGGTAGCTGTACAGTCAACGTACACGAAAAGGATACCGTCAAAATGAGGTTACTGTGGGGGGTTGTTACCCTGTCCTTATGTGTTTACCACGCCAACGCTGCGACAGGTAACGTAAAAAAATTTTTTCCCTGTTAACGCTAACATTTGCTTTTGCTAAGCGAATTGTAATCATACGATAACACACATAACGTTATATGTCCACAATCTTTACATTTCTGAATTTAAAATTATTAGGATGATGGCTTTATCGTTTACCACAGTTATTTGCCATTGTATAATATCGACAGTTAACGCTAACGTTAGTAACATGAGCTAACAGCGTTGCTGTTGAGTTAGCTGAATGCTATCAGGTTTACGCTTAGCGACCGAGGTATTTTTGCTAGAAAGGCTAACGTTAAGTTAGCAGGCAACGTCTAATGTTAATCAACCGATGGTTACTTATCATAGTTATGATGGGTAGTTGGATGGATATACTTGCGCGAAACACTCTAGGACCTAGAATCTTTGTCAGCGTTTATTAAGTTTGTTCACTAACGTTAAGGTTTGTGGTGTAAATTGTTTGGCAGCAGCTGTCATAGCATAACGTTAACTTAGTTCATATATAATAGGCAATATAGCTGATGGTATTTAAATTGCTAACTTAGCTAGCAGCTAACCACACACACATTCGTTTATGGGGTTTGAGGGAACAACCTCAGCTAAATTTTCAATTTGTGTCGAAACAAAATTGTCTTCCGGGGAAACGTCCATTTTGATAAAGTGCCTAACCAGCAGGCTATTCAGCTTGCGTTAAGCAAGAACTGCAATTACTGTGGTGAAAGATGTGTAATGTTAAGTTAACATTAAAGTAATGTCATATAAAGCCGCGTGTGTTGTAGCGGAACTGAAGGGCAGAACAACATGATACAAGGATACATCGCCATTCATTATTCTAAAACAACGAAACACCGCCAGGAATAAATAGTGAAATGGTTAGAAGTTATTTCAGCATTAGCCTGTTATTCACCTAGGTTCGGCTGGTCATGTGACCACACATTATTGTAACTGTACATTTGACCAGATTAACCAGCATAGAAACAACAACAAAAAAAGCTATGATCACTAACGTTAATCCTAACTCAAAGCGAATTGTAGTTGCCAGATCTAATATTTCAGAAAGATCCCAGGGACAACACAAAATACCATCTTGTTGAATGGAGGCTACCGCTTCCATCAGCTAACATGACAAAACCGGTGTAGACCAGTTTGTCATGTCAGTCGGAGAGTAGCCTTGTTCAGGCCTTCTGTCAGCGAGTTTATGCGCACAGCCTCTGAAGTTAACCAACATTACCTTGATGTTTCACAGTAAACCATTAGTGAAGGCTTAATTTACTGAGCAGAAATATCATTCATACATATCTCAAATATTTGGATATGTAACTAACTATTTATTTGTGTCACCCACGAATTGCACTAATAATTTGTGTGTATATATAATGTGGGGCCAGTAGTTTGCATTAATACTAAAAACTAGCATTGGTAATAGCAAGATAAGACCATTGTTCCATACAGTCATTAGTGTCTAAAAGCCCGTCCTGTGGCAGTGCAGACTTTCTATCATGGAACACAAAGCCCTGTTAGCAGATTATGTAATGTAATTGAAATGGTCAAATTAAACACAATTTGGCCTGGGTTTAAAGGGTTCAAAAATTAGGATTTTGTATGTTTTATTTGAAAATGCAACATAGAAATGGTTGCAAATGTGGAAGTTGGATTGTGGTGCTTGTTTACATGTTTACTATGTTGTCATCATTGTTGCAATCAGTTTTAATGAATGACACTTAATCCTGGTCTAAGCAGCTTTACACTCTTGGATGGAAATAGTGCTGCACCAAACACAGCAGAGAAGACTTAGTTGTTATTGAATTGAACCAAGTCTAGATTGTCTCCAAGCAAGGCTGTCCCTTGCACCAGGCCTGCATCTTGGTTAGCAACCGTTCGAGTTTAACTGGTATCTCTTTTGTCCACATTATGGAGTAGTTGTGGGAAACATTATCTAATTTACTGGTTACCAATTACTGTTTTTTGCTCAGTAAGGTTACTGTGGGAACATGTTCCTTGTCCTTTGCTCGGAGATGCTTGATTGCACCTTTTAATCACTGGCTGTTGTACAACTACAGCCGTCTAAGAGGATGCCAGGGAAGACACGAGGGACAAGTGTTAGCTTGCTGACTTTCAGCATTGATGGCCCAGACAGAATTAAAATTAGATTTCCCTCAAGCTCTGTCATGCAGTTCCAGCTTGCCTGCTTTAGAAATTAGGTTAGTGAAAACAGGTATTATCTTTTTTTTTTTTTCTGCTGGAAATAATCAAGGAGAGTGGGTATTTGGATGTTCTTGTGTTGCTGTGATGCTCAAAAATATTACTTTTACAATTATCATTATTGATTTTAAATTTAAATCTGCAACTGCATTTGGTTTTATTGAGATTAGGGGCCACGTTTACTTCTTGGCGAGCTACGAAGACTCTAAAGTTAAACCTTACCGAAGTTGTTTACCTTTATAGTCTTGGTTCCCGAACTGTCCCTCGAAAGTCTTCTTACAAAAAGCTCCTTACATCTGACGTACAAGGCACTGTCCACCCTAAAGGTGCTAAATTGGTTGCTCAGAAATCGATTTTTCACATCACGTGGAGGCATATGACAGCGTTATGAAAGACAGGGTGTTCTTTGCACAAAAGAAACATTGCTCAAATATCGCTCAAATATAACATTCACACTACTTCAACATGGATGAACTTATTAATAGCATACCATGATACAAAGTAGAAATTAAATGATCTACCCTTAATTAACAAAGTTTTCAGAAGGTCTGTAGGGGGAAGCGATCTGCAATCCGTCGGCATGACCAGCTATAACCCCTTACACCTTTACCCGTTAGGGCTACGCCATCCTTAATCACTCCATAAGAAGGACTTATTTGAATAATATTATTTCATTGTTTTTTTAATCACAGCTGATTGACCAGTGGCCTAATTTAATTCAGTATTTTGTGCCGTTGGGTTAACATTAAACATAAAAGCAATCCCCCACATTAAACATTGTAGAAGATGGTGCGGGATAAAGCAAGAAATAAGAGAATAAAGCTTTTAATCGTTTTCAAATGCGTGCACATTTTATTATTTGTGTGAAAACGTTTCCAGAAACTATTTTCTTAATTAGCCTACTTACATAAAATCATTACGAACCAAAACAGTAATATACCATATGAGTTGTATACGCAACAGATATTTCTAAAGATTGCTGTAGGTTACAGTGGCAGCGACTAGAGTCGAGCGAAACATTGCTAAGGTGCAGCTAACAGAGTTCTGTGTACGAAAGACATTCGTAGCAAAGTACCTTTCGGGAAATGCGTGAAAATGTTAAGATAGAGCTAAGGTAGAGGTTACGAACTACGTAGCATTAAGAAGGCTTCGGGAAACCAGCCCCAGTATGTTCCCGGCTGATATCTTTTTCATCATAAACCTACGTTTAGTAGAGGCTGGTGATTCCATGTGGACTCGGACCACTCATTCAGGCAAAACCTGATTAACAATACTTCAGAGTAAACAACATGGGCCTAAACTGCACACAAAGCTAGAACCTCAATTTCCCTACCAGTCACCCACCCCTCAGTGGCACAAATGCAGGAATGTTATTTTAGGAAAAATGTCATGTCACTGATCTTTACAGAGTATGCTGTTTTTATTTATCCATGTACAATGGCTTAGTTTATTATTGTGCTAGACTTTGACAGGTCAAAGGGCCTACTCTAGTTGTAGTGAATAAATAATATACTGTTTGGACTCTGATCAGGCTGGACATTTTGGTTGCAGCTCAGATACAGTTTTAGAACATCCTGTTTATTTTTGATTGAAGCCTCACACAAGTGCTTGTATTTCACTGGAAGATCAAAACGTCCTGTGAAGTTATGTTTCACATGCTAAAACATCACCAAGGTCCCTGAAGTGCGCCCCTTTTCTTGCAGTTTAGTCAAAACATGAGTATGTGCTCTCATTCTACACAAAGAAGTAAACTTGCAGTCTCTCAGTTTTCTTCCCCCAAGTAAAGAAAACTAAGAACCTGCTGTTTTGATCTCAGCCCGTTCTCAGCACTGGTCTTTTGTAGGTTGTTGTTTCAGCATGTTTCCATCTTCAGTGTCCGCCCAGGTTTTATATAGTGTGTATTGTTTCAGGCCCGGCCTGGGTGAATCTACTTAAGGTGGCTCTGTTGGGGGTTTAAACAAAACACAAGTTGTTTTCCAGTACAAGAATGTTATTCCTCCCACTCTCTGTTGGGAGCACGAAACTACACAAAACTCCCTTTGCAATGAGATTGGGTGTCTGGAGTGCTAAGCTTTTCAACTATGAACTTCAAGGGAGGGGGGGGGGGTGGTGGGAAGAGACAGATTGGTGGGGGGGGCTTGGGGAGAAGTATAAAAGTCCATCCTGGTAACACACACCCAAAAGATCAATTTGAATGAGAACATTCATCAGCTTTTGTGCTGCTAAATGATCCCATTCAATTTCTAATGATTTTTCATCTTATTTGCTTCTCATTTTCATGTGTTTGTTTTTCTTTTGTGTCATCCGTTATCAATGATTGCATTGCTTCTTCATGATTTTTCATTTGAACACATCTTTTTTTCCCCCCTCTTAATCATCATGGTGTTCAGTATCATTGCATCATTCAAAAGAGTGTGAAGGAGAAGCATGTAGTTGCTTGTGTTTGGTTAACTAAAAAAAACAACTAAGGAATAAGGCTCAGTTATACTTGCTGTTTGACCAAGTGTATGCATATGCCACCTGCACCATCCTGTCAATGTACTTGCTGCAGCAAATACTGGCAAAACGCATGATGCTGCATGTCTTTGCATCTTCCGTACGCGACACGATATCTCGCGTCGAAGTGCACGACCAACGCATCAAACGAAAGCAGAATACGTATTGCTGGCAGCCATGATCCATGCGTCTATGCGTCATTACCAGCAAGTATAATGAGTCCTTAATGATAACTGAACACCATGACTGTTTCTTATGTGTGCCATGTCTGTTTTCACTCACTAATAATCTGTTCTTTCTTTTCTTTTCTTTTCTTTTCTTATTTTCCTTTTCATCCGTTTTGTTATTTGCCCCTCATCCATTTAAAAAATCACACCTTTCTAAAAATGATTGCACTGACTCACACACATGTAATCAATGGGCATGTGTTGTGTACTGCGGGTGTTTGGGTGGCCACCTCCAGCGGGCTTCATTAAGTCGCCCCTGTCCCAGATGAAACTAATAGGCGATAGTGCCGAGCTGCACTGCGAGGTCATAGGCAACCCCATCCCCGAGGTGCAGTGGTGGTTTATTGAGGGTGAGGAGCCAGCTGAGATCTACACCCAGCTGTTTGACGGGGCGCGTGACGACCAAGTGCGGATCAACGCCACGTACATCTACCATGCCACCAGCACCCTTTACCTGTCCAAACTCGCACTCAACGACTCGGGCATGTACGAGTGCCGTGCCTCGAACGACCCTGACCGCAACGACCTGAGGAAGACGCCCAAAATCAAGTGGATCCGCTCCCAAGCGAACGTTTTAGTGTTCGAAAGTGAGTGACGGCTCGGGGGTTGGGGGCGGTCCACCACCGAGAGGGTGGCCAGTGCTCTAGCTCCTGTCCGTCATCCCTTTGAACCCGCCCTCTGATCCACCCACCTCCCCATTGTCTCAGGCGTCCTCCTCTTACAGGAGCTCGGCTGGGAATCAAGACCCTCCCTCAGTTCTCCATCCACAGCCCTTCCCACCAGTAGTCCTCGCCTAGTTCTGCTAGTCTTACCTTCCCCATACTCCATTTCCTCCAATACAACCTGATTTGCTTTCTAGTAGGGGTTGTTTGTCATGCTGTGTCCAGATTATGTCAGTCCTATTAGCTTAGCTTTTCAATTAATTTCTTAAGACTGATCAGAAAGAGGTTTAGGTTGATATATAGAGATTAATATGTACAGTACTTGAATTCTTTTTCACCGGAAAGCTGATTTTCCTGTAAAGAACACGGCAACTGGACTTATGGCAAAACACAGCCACGGGACCTCTCTCTCTCTCTCTCTCTATCACCCACTGCCCTCCCATTCCTATTTTAAATTCCCCCCCCTGTTGAACAATCCTGTTGAACAATCCTGCACCTTGCTCCTCTTTGATGTTCTGAGCTGTGGGTCCTCTGTGCCTCATTGGCTGACCTGCCACTGCCTGTGTTCATTACACTTCTCCTTCCTTGTGGTTCTTAGCGTAGATCCTGTTCCTCGCCCTATAAGCATCAGCCTTCTCAAGTCTCTTTAGTGGTTATTGGGAGTCACCTTTGGAGTGTGCTTTGTCTGTCCTTACCTAGATAGACCTAAGCTGCTGCAGTGAAGGGTGTTTGTTTGTGTTGTTTGTTGGCCTTTGTAGTGGAGTGATGAACAAGCTTATACATTATGGTCAATAATGTCTAGCCATCTAGAGAGCATATTTTGTGTAGTGTCTTTTTGCATGATTGCAAATTCCACCAAAGGGTTTTAGATTTGTGCAGTGCCCATCAGGCTCTGGCTTCTTGCCACTGGAGTAGCTAGCCTCCTGAGACTGGTTCTTTTCATTGATGACTTAAAGCTCCTAATGCTTTTCTCTGTCCCTGTGCACGTGTGCTCACACAGGCCCCACTATCTTGACAAATCCTGAGTCTGTGTTCAACCTGACCAATGCCGTCCTTACCTGTAACATCACCGACCCACCCTCTCCAATCAAGGGCAACTATTGGATGAAGGATGGAGTTGAAATCAAGAACACCAAGTCGGAAGCCACCGCCAGTACCACCCAGTTCACGTAAGTAACACTCACATTGATCCTGACTCTGGAAACGGCAAGCCTTGTATGTGTGGCGAGTGCTGCTCTGCTCTTAATTTATGTACTGGGACGTTAAATACAGCCCTCTGTTTGACACATGCAACCTTGGGGAGCTAACCAGACATGGCATGATGTGTATTTATGTTGTGTGTGAGTGTGCAGAAACCTGTGTTTTTCTCTTCTCTCGCTCTGTCTGTAGCCCCTTTTATTTTTTCCCTCTATATTTCTCACATGGTTCCCCTGCCCCGCCTTGTCTCTTTCTTTTTCTGTTTCTCCCACAGCCTTTGTTTCTCTCGTATACTCCCTCTCATCCTCCCATCCTCCCTCCCTGGCTCCTGCTGCCCCTGGGCCCCAGGGCCTCTGGCGTGCACAGACGCCCACTCTGGTGTCCATTAGTGGCAGCGCTGCAGGCTGCACAGTGGTGCCTAGCGCGGGTTGAGCTGCTATAAGCTGGACAGGGCTGACGTGCAGCTTTGCCTGTAGCCCCTGCGGGGGGGCGTTGGTGTAAGCGGCACTAGCCGTCCACTTGCGCTGACCCTAATTGCCCAACAGATCAGAGGGAGAAGAATCAGTGTGAGAAAGAGATGAACGAAGAGAGGATTGGGGGAAGACTGGTGGGGGAGAGAGGAATGTAGTGAAGAGAGGAAGAGAAGGATGGAAAGAGTGGGAGAATAAAAGGATGGGGATGGAGAGGGGCTAAATCGTATGGGTAGTGATATCATGGAGTTGGATTTTTAGCAGAGTAAAACTGGGGTGTAGCCATAGACTGTAAAGTAGCCCAGTGAAGTCTGACATGGCGACCTCTCCTCTTGAAAGGCCCTGCTCACATTAAACAATGGGATGCCTTTCAGCAGGTCTCTTGTGGTATGCCTACATTGTAGGCTGTCTCTTGACAGGCCTATAGGGGAAAAAAGTGGCTAATTATTCTTTTCTGCATACTGTCTCACATTTCCAGTCTTGATAAAATTGGGAACACTGATGGAGGTGTGTACACCTGCGTCTTTGAGACGGAGCCCATTTCTCAGAAAACCATTGACGTAAAGAGTAAGTCCTCTGTCCTTGGGACGGCACATACACGCATGCACATTACAGGACAAATGTTATGTGTGTATTTTGGGAGCATAGCATGTCCATTGGGAAGGCATGTCTGACCTGCACTTCTCCCTGTAGCACCTCCCCATGTGAAGCCCTACAAGGACTCTGAACATGGCAACGAGAATGACAAAGGAGTGTTGGCCTGTGTCAGCCATAGCTACCCCGCACCTACTGACTGGACCTGGTACAAGATCACTGAAACTGGCAACGAGGTACGAATCTAAATCTAATATCACATGTATTAAAGTCCCTCTGCAACAGCAGGTATAACCTTAAAATGATTTTGGCAGTGTGTTGATCATGTGGAATTTGTGCACCTTAGCCAATCATCAATGGAACCGACAAGTATGAGATCAAGAGCCAGCCCAACAAGACCTATCTGTATATCACCTTACTGGACATGAACGCCGACATGGGCGACTACCTGTGCCAGGGCGTGAGTGAGCTAGGCATGGCCTCGGGCAAGATCCACCTGCGCGTGCGCAGCCGCCTGGCTGCCCTGTGGCCCTTCCTGGGCATCGTGGCTGAGGTCATTGTCCTCGTCACAATCATCTTCATCTACGAGAAGAAGAGAAAGCCCGACGAGATCACCGACGGTAAGGGCCGCCAGCCGTCTGCCAAAATCTATCCTAAGGACCAGTAGAGTAGCTCCCTCCACTTCAGGCAGCCAGGACAGCGGCCCTCCTAGTCCCAAACAACCCCCCACCCACAACCACAGCAGTAGATATCACACGTTTCCTTATTAAAGTGCTATTCTTTACCCTAAACAACAGCGTGATGTACTCTTCCTCTATAGCACTTGTTTTTGGAGGTTTCCTTTAATCTTCTAAATTTTCCTTACATACAGATCTTTTACATTTGTTATTGTATTGGAAATATATTTTATTTTTTCCCCATGATTTGTCAGTTGTTAGTATTTCTTTTATGATTTACTCTTTTATTCCTCTGTTTGCTGCTGGTTTTACGTGTTGGTAAGTGCTGAACTGCATGCCAGATTGGAGTGGTTTTTGATGAGATTCATTTATTGAGCAAAAAAATAGAGAGAGAAAGCACTTTGAGAGTTGAGGTCTGAATGCACTGCTTTTCATAACCTAAACCATATGCCTTTAATCAGTGGTGAACGCGCAGCTCTTTCACTGGTGTATTATAGATTTTTTCCCTCTCGATGGAAAAAACATCTCAACCAATCGAAAGGGATATATAGAGAGAGAGTATACATTTCTATATATAAAACTAGACCATAATAATCCGAAGGAGTAAACTGCGCTGCCCAGTACCGGTGAAAGAGGGGTTTTGATGTGATGCATCGTGGGGCAAAAACACATCAAAATAAAATGTCATCCAAATGAAATTAGCTATTGAGGCCAAGAATGTAACTTCTAGCAGGAGTTTTTTTTTTTTTTTTTTTTTTTTCCTTGGGAGGGCGGTGTCTCATATTGCATGCCGACTGCATCCTCTCTCAAGCGCATGCGTGTGTCAGCCTCGGGTAATTGCAGTGTCATTGGCCCGCTCTAATCCGTGGCCTAAGGCGAAGGACTGGGGGCTGTCTCGTGACCGCCGAACTGACCGGTCCTGTCAGTCGTCCAGCCGACCCAGCCCTCCAGAATGCCCTGAATGCTTCTTCTCCCTCACAGTTCATCTGCACTTCATTTAGTTCTAACCGCTTGTTCTTGCCAAATAAGGTTCCTTTTGTTTTTCTTTCTTTGTTTGTTTGTTTTCCTGCTATGCTCTTTGCATGAAAACAGTGGTCATCTATCAGTGCAAGGATACTCATTAAATCTGCTGAGTGCAGTTGTGTAGTTTAATCAAGGGTCGGAGTCACTTGCTGCACTATAACAGCTTTGCTGTAATCAAGGAAGTAGGGAAGGGTGGGACATGTTGCTTCCACAGGCCAGCTGTAAGTCAATGTTGCACAGTTATAAAACTGATTTGGTTAGATTACCTACTTCTAAAATGAGCACACTAAGGATGGCTTTTTATTTAAACCGCACATTTATCCCCAGTGGATGAACTTGCACAGAAGCCACAGCTCTGTCCAAACCAAAGTAGATGTCTTCTAAAATGTTATTATGGACACTACAATGTAACTTAATTGCCATAGACATTTCTTGTGCTATGGACTGCCTAAAAAAGGCTGTCCCATTTGGACGGCAAGCTAGCAGCAGACACATTCTCAGCTCACATAGACACAGATGTTTGTTTGGGACAAGGAAATCCTGTGTTCCGATATTCACAGCTCTGTGGCCCCAGTAATTATCATCTTAATCTCACTCGTTCTCTCTCTCCCCCCCCATTTCAATGTGCTCCTCTGTGCGGGAACACAGATGACGACTCAGGATCTGCACCATTGTAAGTATAATCCACTATTAGCGTTCCTTTCTGCCATAATCCTGCGACTGGGCATTTTAAAGATCATATGCAATCACTTGATTTGCTCGCATTACACTGGAACAATGCATGAATGTTTCCCTGTATATAAGAAGGCCTCAATGTAAAGCTCCAGCCCACACGTGTACTATTGTTTGTGCTCCCATAGGAAGAGCAATGCTGCCACGAACCACAAGGACAAAAACGTCCGGCAAAGGAACTCCAACTGAGTTCTGCCAGGAAGGTGAGAATGAGCGGAAAGTGTGGCTGAAGCATTGGTTCAGGTCCCCACCCTGAAGGAGTTGAATTTTAACTTTCCTGGTGAAAGAAAGTCGTCTAATGAATTATTTTCTCTTCTCCTCAGGTTTCCTTATGACTACTATACAAGAGTTCTTAAGAGGAGCATTGGATTGCTGAGTAGCACACGATCTTGTGCACCATGCAGTTTTTGTTTTGTTTTTTTTAAAGACCTTTAAAAAAAAAAAAAAAAATTTTTTTTTTTTTTTTTTTTTGTTGGCTCGACTGTACATGTGCGTAGGGATAATGATTTGGTTTCCACTTGCTGTTTGTAAAGAAGCAAACCTATATATAAATATATACAAATGTATCTATCTATGTGTATTACTCCGACCTGTTGTGCTGCCAGCAAACGTGCTTGGAGGCTTCAGATGGATGTTTGCATGTTTTTGCAGTAATCAAAGTGTGTTAGTGATGACCGTTTGTGAATGTGGGAATGATGAAGTTTTTTTTTTTTGTTTTGTTTTTCTTCCTGCACTGTCCCTTCAGGGTTTTTAGTTTTTTGTTATTTTTTTGCTTTCCATATGTTGATTTTTAAAAGTGAGGAAAGCCTTTAGCTGTAGTCTGGGATGAGAGTATCTCCTAACCTTAATGCGTCAACAAACAAACACACCCTACTGTGTTTTGAGGTAGAAACCAGAGGCCTCTGGTTGTTGTTTTGATTATGTTTCTAATTTAAGCCTTAATGCCAGTCCGTTATTGTTTTATATGCTCTGGTTTCCCAGAAGTGTAGTACTGTTGGTGAAAAATGTAGTGCAGTAATCTAAATGGCAATACCAAGACTGCACGATTTGAAATTATTTTTATGACTAAGCACCACCTTTTGCATTTCCTTCAACCATGCATATTTTAAATAAAATGTTTTAGTCACGTGTACAAAAATCACATGGAAAGCTTTTAAAATAGAGATTAATACTTTCCCCTTTGTGAGTTACATCGACAGAAAGCCTTCTGTGAGGATTTTCTGTAGATGTAAGGACCAAGATCAAGGAAGGACCAAGAAGAAAATGTGTCATCACTGTTCTGGATAAGTGGTTAACGCTAAAGTAATATTTTTAACTACATTTGGAAGACTTGTGTACATGGTGTAATAAATTATTTTGGGTGTCATTGGTGAACGCAATTGAAACAAATCCATTCAGTGAAGGCTGATCCTTGTTCCTCCTTCTTGTAGACCATGCAGAAGCCATACTTTTGAAGTATACCCATTAAAAAGTGGTGTGTGTGTGTACCCCTTTTAGTTTAAAAGTATACTAAATATTAAAACCCTTATTAGAAGTGTATAAATTATTTTGCCTAAGCAACAGAGCAAGCAGAGTTCTAACACTGGCACCTGTACTGACTTGCATAATCTCAATAAAGTTATTTGATTTGACATTTTGCCTGAAGATATGTTTCTCTTAATGGTCTGTAAATCCCACTGGGCTTGAGACCCTGCATATAATTCCACACGGAAACCCCCTTTCTGTAAAGATCCTTTCCTTTCTCGTGGTTTCCACACTGTTTCAGTTTTGGTATATCTTTCTCAGTATGGTCAAAGTCCTTTTAGGCAAGTCCCTCCACTCGGCGGCCATATTTCAACGCCTTTTGGGCACTCATCGGGCATCCTATTCGGCAGAAACGTGGGTGCGCAAGGCTTCACGACACCAATCTTGCTCCAGCGGCGAGTTCACAACACATGATTGGCACAATGTCTTCACAACACACCATATGATTGGCTCAATGTATTCACATCACACCACATGATTGGCTCAATGTATTCACATGCCGACGTTTGCCGAGGAAGGGGTATGATATGTGTAGACAACGGCCATATTGGCGTTACAAACTAGCCCCATGCATTTCTATGGAGGATTTTTTGAGTGCTGTCTCTTCATTAGAAAGTCTCTGGTGTAGACCTGTAGCATACTTTTTTTTTCTTCTTTTTTTTTTTTTAATTCAGGTTGTATGCTCTCCAGGTATTTTCTGTGTTGGTGTCCAAAAAACACACTTTGGGTTTTGGACCCTTTTATACTTAACAAATAAAGTCTACTTTATTAAGATAATGGACAACTTAGTTTGGGAAATTACCTATTTAAAACAGAAGACCATTCAGAAAGTGTATGGGAGTTACAGAGCTATGTAATGGTGTCATATTTGAGTAACTAACTGCAAGTTACTTAATCTGCAGTATACAAGTTACTCCACAAATATTGTCTTCCAAAATACGACCTTTCCAGCAGACTCATTGCTGCATCTTTCCCCTCCCCACCTTTCCTGAGCACAGGAGGAGGATGTAATCAGACACCATGAGGCTCCCAATTCCCTCACAATGGCAATTACCTCTGTCCATTTTCATGTTGTATCACATAGTGCTGATGTGTCACATGCAAGCAACTGTTCAACAGGAGTCCACAACACATTTCTTGATTTTAAACAGTCAAGTAGTGAAGTTTGGTGATATACAAAAAGGCATCATGCATCGGAGAATATTTAGTTGGCCACTAGATGGAGCCCTTTGCTCAGTTCTGAAGCGTGTTGTGTAGGCCTCGGCCTGTTGGAAGTGTGCAGTAGCCATAGCCTACCAACTTGTGTTGTAGTAAATTAACTTTTCTGTCCGTTCATAGCAAAATTACACTTAAGATAAGCGAATTAACAATTGTGCTGTTTTATTGTTTTACATTGGGCTATGTTGCCAATAAACTCTAGTTTTCTTGAATTTCCCCTTGGGGATCAATGAAGTATCTATCTATCTATCTAAATTCGTTTGATGAGACATGTCGCCTACTCATCACTGCAGAAATACAGATATCTTCATTAATTTGACTTTTCACAGATGTAATTTAACTAAATTTAAATATTGTTTTATCTCCGTTATGTTTCAGTGTAACACTGATGTTTAAAAAGATAGGGGCTGCACTTGTTTTGTCGCCGGGAGAGGAAGCAACAGCTGCGATTGTAGCCAAAGCAGCGGGACTGGTGTGGCGTCTGGTAGGCTACTGGTGTCACTGGATGCAAACAATGACAGGACATTTTACGGAGCTAGGTCTGTCATGGATGAATCAGAAGATGGAGAAGAACAGCTCAAATTCCAACAACCACAGTTGCAGCCATTGATGGATGAAGGAAGTGATAGCAGTGGTGCTGGTGAGGATGCTGGCAGCTTCAGTGTGAGGAATTTCATACCAGGAGGGGGAGCAGCCGTAACGGCGAGCAAGATTTCAAACAACAACGATCTATCATCGGAAGGCGAGGATTCCGCGCCTCTCACTTCCACGGCCACCACAACATCAGCGCTGTTTTGTGAGAAAGATGTCTTTGGATGTGGCGCTTGCATCCTCAGAAGCCGAGGGGACCTAACAAATGGAGCCAGAGTTACCAGGTTGTGCAATGGGTTTGGAGGTGGAATTGGCACCGGCATGATATGCAACCAAAACGGAGATTGCATTAGAGACACTGTCGGTCCTAGGAGCTTGCCCTCAATTGTCTCTAAACAAGAGACGCAGACAGGTGGCGGAGTCACGGCTGACGACGACAAAAAAAAAAACAACTGTATGTAATTCCACCGCCAGTATGGACGGCTCAATAACTCCTACCGGATCTTCTACACAGGTCCACGGGGCCGAGACGTCCAGTATTGGGGGCACAACTGCTACCAGTGGTGTTTCTGAGAAAAAGGACTCCAGGGTTTCCTTCTCCAATGCTCCGAGCAGGAAGGCCTCGTCCGTGCAGGGAATTGGATCGGGTCCGAACCAGCACCAGCCCAGAAACTCTGTCACCTTCTCCAAGTCCGAAGACGGACCTCACCTCGTGGGAGAAGATGGGGAGCCACGAGACAATCAAACTTACATGCAGAGACAGTTCAGTTCCATGCTGCAGCCTGGAGTTAACAAGTTTTCCTTGCGTATGTTTGGAAGTCAAAAAGCAGTGGAAAAGGAGCAAGAAAGAGTCAAATCAGCTGGCAACTGGATTATTCACCCGTACAGTGATTTCAGGTAGGAGCTCTATGTAGGTCTGGTTTGGTTTGGTACGTTCAGGTTTGTGATCATGATTCATGACCTCTGACCCCAAACAATATGATGAACGACCTTATTGCTGGTAGGCTTTCTGCAACTTGTGTCACTTTGACTTGGGGACAAAAGTTCAGAATCATAAATGACATACCCATAATTGAGCCAGTCCCCCTGGAAATGACACCCTACCTTACCTTCCTTAGTATGCCAACTTTATTTGTGTCAGCTTTGTTGCGCTCCCTCATTTGTGCGCAAATGAAATGCTTGACAAAGTTAGTTGTAATGTTGACTACATAGCAATGTCAAACAGGTATTCACTGTTATGAATTTCATCTGCCATATCTAAGAATTCGTTATAAGAAAGCTTAAAACGACTTAAATGTTTGCATTAGGTACAAAACCTGTGCGTAAAACTCGCCTAACGACTTCTCACGACGACAGTCCGGGAGGCGCAGTTCAAATGAATGTCATACGCTACAAATATCACCCTAAAATAACCCTAATGCCACTGATTTAGGTATGTTATACACTGGGTATAGTCCAACTACTATCACTTCCTGGTCGCCCCAACAAAACATTCCATGCGCCTCTGAAGTGTATCACTGTAATGGTCAGAGTTGCGCTTAGGCTACACATCTTGGAATAAGGCGCACTGGCAACGCTTGTCTTCTAACATATTAAACATGATTTCAGTGTTCACATATGTTATGTTTCTGTCTTTAATATCCAATGCCTTAGCGAAGATCTTTATAGCATCCCGAGAAAAAGTTGTTTAAAAATGCGTCTGGGAAGACATTAACCATTGGCGCTCAGGTGCATTGCATTGCTCATTCTAAGCCCTGTTTCAACGTAGGCTATATATATTCTCCCAACCTCGTATTAATTTCGTGCACACGCTTGCTGAATTATGGTGTTATGTACCATGCATTTACCTGTTACCTTGCTTGCGCGTTAATATCTATTATTTGTCTATTCCATTGGATGCTAGACAGGTTTAATCTCTGACGAATGACTTTATTACATATAAGCTGATATTTCGTTCAGAAGTATTGCATCTCAGATATCTTCCTATTGTATTTTTACTTTGAGTAGAAGCCTGGTGTACCATTTCTGAACTGGTTGAAAGTGCACTTTGCATGAGGTAGAAAAGTAGCCTACAATACGTCATGCAAATGTCAGGCGAGAGAGTACAATAAATGGCAGTCACTACAGTGCCTTTGTGAAATCTAAGATATTAACTCTTTCCATTGGATTGACAGGCGGACATGTAGCCTATAATCGTAACCATGTAGATCTCTAACTTTCGTATTCTTATTGTGAACAGTTGCTGATTGCATTGCCATTTTTGTTAGTCTACGTCTACGCCACATTGAGACTTTAGTCACTCCGAGGCGTTTGGCATCGGCTTCAGAACCAGGGACAGCTACTGAACATTGTTAAAAGCAGAATTAGCACCAAGGGTAGCATGAGGAAAAAGCGGTCGAGCATATGTCTCAATTAGCCTAAAAGCTATCATAAATTAATTTCCAGAGAATTTTGCTCCTCGTGTGAAGCATGTAACGGCACTTCATGATATTGAGGCGGTGCTTTGACACACCCTACACCGGATCACCGGTCAACCCAACCGTGGCACATACTTTCCTGCTCGACCGACGTGCTTATTTCTCGTCGATTAATCTTATTTAAAAAAACTGACATCCTCTCGACGACATAATTTCGCTTATACAGAACACAGAAGTGACTGAAGCACAATATGGCTGCATTTTGTTTTCAGTTGGCCGTTCACCCTCGCTAGTTCATACTCCTTTGATTGCCTATACTCTGTCCTTGTGATGACCTTGCCTAGAGGAGGGGGGTAATATTGAATTTGCATCCCATCTGAGAGACACGGAGTAACACACCTACTTTACATACTTAGCCTCTGATGTGTCTGGTGGCTCTGGAAGAACAGCCTATTTTTAGGGTGTAGCTACCTCAAATTCTTTGTGGACAGACAGTCAGGTTGCTGAAACAGTGGTGTGCTTTCCAGTGGCACAGGTTAAGCTAGTTCACTTCAGTATTGTCATACAATTAGGCTACAAATAAGTAAGCATATCTTCTCCTACTGATAATATTTAATTGTATTTATTTTTCAAGTCCAAATCCATGTTCAAATTAAATTGAACAGCTTTTTCAGGTTTTCATAGCAAGACATGTAGAAATGCAGGCCTATGTCTATTTTCTTACTGTGATCATGTTGCTTCAGTATCTTCATGAGTGTACATGCAACAATTAACAGTTTTCAAAATGGGCAAATATGGTTACTGTATTGTCATGGAAGTTTGATGTACAGTTTCATGAATACATTTGGTGTTTCATGACACTGTGTTTTATGCCCCCATATTATAGGTTCTACTGGGACTTCACAATGCTCATGTTTATGGTTGGCAATCTAATTATCATTCCTGTGGGAATCACCTTCTTCAAGGATGAGACCACCACTCCGTGGATTATCTTCAACGTGGTGTCTGACACCTTCTTCCTTGTAGACCTGGTGCTGAACTTTCGCACGGGCATTGTCTTCGAGGACAACACAGAGATCATTCTCGACCCCAAAAAGATCAAGAAGAAGTACCTAAAGTCCTGGTTCGTGGTGGACTTCGTCTCGTCCATCCCCGTGGATTACATCTTCCTCATCGTGGAGAAGGGCATCGACTCCGAGGTTTACAAAACGGCCCGCGCCTTACGCATCGTCCGGTTCACCAAGATCCTGAGTCTGCTCAGACTGCTGCGCCTCTCCAGACTCATCCGCTACATCCATCAGTGGGAGGAGGTAAGCGTCGTCCCAGCAACAGGTTCTGGTATTTGACACGAGTGGGAAGGCTAAACACAGCTGGACAGACAGAGTTTACATCTACAAAGAGCTCCGTCAGATAAGCATGACCTCATAAGGAAGGGCTTGTCTGAAGTGTCTGCACTGTGCCGGAGCGGTGGAGGTTGGGGAGTGCAGGCAGGGGTCGAGGAGTTATGGCGACCGAGAAAACAAACTTTGCAGACGAGGACATTAGGTTCTGCTGGCAGTACACAGGTTGCCAACACACAATCTGCAGCGAGAGTGACGTAATGCAGAGGCAATTTACTATCTCCAGTGAGAAGCAGTGAAGCCAGAATGATGAAAGTAAATGTCTTGGTTAGGCTCTGTATATGTTTCTGTCAGCACATTTTATGTGACATTAGGAAAAGGTAAAATAGCTTTCTGTTGTCATAAGCAGACTGGATTAGTTGCAGGTCTTATATATTACATTATACTCCTCAGACATTAGGTCCCATGATAATTATTCTTTCATCATTATTGCTTTGAGTTCCATTGGATAGGAGTCTTTGGAGAAATATGTTGAGAACTGGGCCTGAAAAAAAAAAACATTCTCTTATTGCGTATGTGTTTCTGCTCAGCCAATGTTGATTTCACCAGTGTGACATTTGACCATTGGAGCTTTGGCAACAGAAAACCTTTTTAACATTTGTATGATTTGTTATTGTGATCTGCGATGAAAAGATTAGGACATGAAACATGTTTTCCTAAGGGTGATAGAAAATGAAAAATGTATCTGAATTCCACAGATTTGTTAATAAATTATGGGAATATAGTTTTTATAGCCATGTAGAGCAAGTATATATAGTAGCCAAAGGTCTATTCTAAATATTTGTGGATGGGATAATCTTACTCTCATTTGAAATTATTCACTTCAAAGATAATGGAAGGCAATCTCCTCAGTGATTAGAAATGTTACATTAATGTTAACATTAACATCTGTTACATTAATGTTATATATTGGGGGGTTTGAAAGTTGTTCTAATGTGCCGATGTGGCCTACTTTGCAAGGTTCAGTACAAGGAAACTGAATGGAAGAGACAGTACTAAGAGGTTGTTTATTACTTGACGGCCTTACGCAATGAAATATTCTTTTGGGCAATCTGGCCTTTTCAAGCATGAAAATGTGTTATTTCAACAGCTGTGACATATATTTATCCTTTCCTTTTGAACAGTCCAAATTACAACTTGCAACGGAGTTATTAAACAGCTTCTAATGAATCCCTCAGCTTCTAGTTAAACTAGAGCACAACTGTGAGGTTTAGAAAGGCAAAACACATCTAAATGTGATTCCACACATTGTTTTGTTATGTCTAGCACTTAGTGAACTCAGTAGCCTTGAAATGAATCATTAAATATTTTGTCTAGAGGGACTCTCTCTTTCACACGTTGAGCCTGCCCTGCGTGTGTTAAGTAAACGTCAAGAGAGGCTCTCTGACTCATCTCTGTGTGGTTGTCCACTCGGTTCATTGGGACAGCCCGTCTCCTGATTGTAGGCCGGTCATTTGAGCCACCCCCCCTCCCAATTACTGAATCAGCCTTATGCCACAGACTGCAGTGCTAGACTCTGTCGTCTCTTTGAACAGACCACCTTGTTTAATAACAACATTGCTGACCTAGCAGAGTCTGAAAATATTAGCAAGATTAACCTTTTGCTTTTAATTTACATTCATTGAACAAAAATAACACTTTGATAGGTGAGGACGTTGAATAATAAGCCAAAAGGCGAAAAAGTGTTGCATGAAGGGGCGGGTTCTGAGTCAGCCTCTTAGAGGACTGGGAGATGGCCATTTCATATTTTTAGATCACCATTTCACTTGGTCAGGAAGGAGACACTCTCAGATGCTTGGAGACAGACAGCTGAGGCCGAGTCAGGAAACGGGCATCAGAAGGGATCAGATCAGTCTGGTCCGGTCGCTGTCACTCGGACTCGGACACGGGCACACTGGAGCACAGCCCTCTCGCTGCGCTGTGTCCTTGAGGGTCTCTCTGAGACGCATATCGAATGAAATGTGCTGAGCGGAGGAGCCTGCTGTTGTTTGTGACAGATGCACCTTCTTTCAGGGCCCCTTTGACACACACACACATGCGCGCACACACACACACACACACACACACCCACCCACACCCACACACACACACACACACACACACATACACACACACACACACACACACACACATATAGAGTGGTATGAGCCTGTATTGCCCATCCCTAGCACACATACACATACGTGACATACACATAACACACACACACACACACACACACACGCATCACATATAGAGTGGTATGAGCCTGCATTGCCCATCCCTGGCACACATACACATGCACACACACACACACACACACACACACACACACACACACACACACACACACACACACACACACCTTCTCCAGAACAAGGCCAGGAATAGAGCCGCTGAGAGGAGAGGGAGAGAGAGAGAGAGAGTGTGTGTGTGTGTGTGTGTGATTTTCTCAAGAGGAAAGCCTCTATCATGCCTACTCCATCCACTGTCAGATTGTAGGGCGGATGTTTCATTTTTTCATGAACTGGCTCTGCCATGGAGGAGTGGTCCCTTGTGCATTCTGCTCCATTGGATTCTCGTTCTCTTTTAAAGATGGTCACACATCTTTTTTCTTCTCTTTTTCCTGACTGTTACGTGGCATATTTCCGCTTTTGATTTCGCCTTAAATTTTATTTAATCCATTAAGAATGTTCCAGCTGACATTAAACCATTATCCACTTGAGCAGTGGAGCAATCACATTTCAACTGAATAATTTATGATGGATCAAAATGCATTTTTTTTCTTGTGATGCACAGTCCTTCTTAATAACTTAAATACTTCAGGAAGTTCTGGTACACATGAAGCATCTGAAACAGGCGAGTGTGTCTCACTGACGTGGCCCATGCCACACACACACACACACACACACACACACACACACACCACAGTGCCGAATGTCTTGAAGAAATCTTATCTTGCGGCGCGTGTGCTGAAGCTTGACACGGTCCATTAGACACAGCGTGCCGGGGTCGTCGCCGTCCCTTCCGCGTGGCGGGCGTGGGAGTGTTTCCCCGTGGTGGGAGCCCTCGTTCTGCCCGTGACCCTGATCAAAGCAGCCGGGGCGGTCAAGGCGGAACTCACATGGTGAATCAGAGCTGACGAGGGGGAATGGAGGGGCTCGCAGTGCACACTGAAACCAAATATTCGCAGGGTCCTGACCTTAATGTGGTCTGACAGGCTGCCGTATTAGATGCGGTTTTTGTACTGTAGCGAGATAAAAAAAAAAAAACAATATGCAGAAGACTGGTGCATGAATTCTTATACCACCCAGTAATGTCAGAAAGCGAGAGATTGCAGAGGATGTTCAAGGCATGAATAATTAACAGCCACTACAAAGATTCAGAATAATTCCATATGATGATGACACGCTGTATGTGAGTCTGAACGTGAGTGAGCAGCAGAGAGACAGTTGGGCAGACAGACAGGAAGAGATAAGGAGACGGAGGGAGAGAAAGAGAGAACTCATCCCGTCTTCTTGGGGGGATATTTATAGCCCCAGTCCTTATGTAGGCCATGCAGTCCGTCTCAGGTGTGTGGCTAGCGTTGTTTCTGGTCTCGAAGAGAGTGGCAGCTCTTTTGCCCTTTTGAAAAGCATGCACCTGAGTATACGTACAGAGAGAGAGAGAGAGATAGACAGACAGACAGAAAGATTGACAAGACCGACAGACACAGAACAGAATGACATAAACAGAAGTACATCTCAAGAAAGAGTCTTCAGTGAGCCACCAGAAGATTTTGAACAGCTGTCTATGCCATTTGTTCACCCTTTACAGCTCATTAAACACAAATTGGGGCAAAGAGCGAAGTAGTAGCCTAGTGTTTGTTACCCGACTTTTGATGGGATGAGTGGAAAGTCTTAAAGTCACATTTGGGCTCATTAAAACGGTGGTGGGATAATGAGCTGAGTGTGAGTATCGATACACATGATTTTAATAAAGCGAATGTTTTGGCATCAAAGAGCCGACAGCAGTCTGTTGCATCTTTGAACCTGTCTGCAGTTTAGGCGTGGTAATGAACGTGCTCTGCATCATCATGTACATTTTCTAGTGATACTGTGTATGCATTTCAGAGACTCTGAAAGCAAATGAAAGTGTCTGAACAAAAGTGAGTGTTTGGTATTTAGCACTTAGCAAGATCAAAACAGTCTTGGAAGTAGCACTGTTTGGGTAGGTAACTGAGAGAGGAATAGGTAAAGAAGTGACTCATCTGGCCCTAATCTTTGGTTGAAAGTGTGTTACAATTTCTAAATGGATTCATCATTCATACGCAGGATATGTACATCAGACCAGGGCCTGCCTTCCAATATTTTCTCTCTTGATTCAAATTCCATTTTAAAGGGGAACTTGGCAACTATTTCAAAGTAATAAACCCGTTTAGAAATCATTTGGATGGTTAAATGACCTGTTCCGGTGAAAATGGTGACTTTCCCCGCTGCGCCTAGCGTCCCCAGGCGGAAAACCAACCTTGCAACATTGAGACTACCGTCCCGGAAAGAGAAGTGAGAAACAATAAACTCGTTTTAAATCGTGTTTCTTACCTTGTAACATCCACATAGTTCTGCCAAACTTATGCTAACCGTTCGCTAGCTTGTAAACAAATCCATGTGCTTTATCGTTACCTTTTCCCACAGTTTAAAATAGCATAATGCACAATTTCTCCAGCAGAGGGGGAAATCCTGCCAAGTGTCCCTTTAAAGCATGATATGACAGAAAAGGTATTTGCATTGCCAAAGCAATCATACAGAGGAATGTCTCTCTCTCTCTCTCTCTCTCTCTCTCTTCTCCTTCTTCCCCCTATTTCTCTCCCCATTACCATGTATCAGATCTTCCATATGACCTATGACCTGGCCAGTGCGGTGATGCGCATCTTTAACTTGATTGGCATGATGCTGTTGCTGTGCCACTGGGACGGATGCCTGCAGTTCCTGGTGCCCATGCTGCAGGACTTCCCCTCTGACTGCTGGGTCTCCCTCAACAAGATGGTGGTAAGTGCTCTTACGAAGGTCCATCAGGGAAATGTGAATTCATATTGCTATATGTCTGTATATTGTGTGTGTGTGTGTGTGTGTGTGTGTGTGTGTGAGCCAACTTTTTCCTACTTCTTCAACTCTATCAGTTGTTTATCAGCTGTTGTTTATACTGTATATTGCAGCAGTAGGTGAATTAGGAATTCAATGCAGGCAATCCAAATTTCAGAGTGACTGGAAAGTGTGCTCTTCAGTGAGTCAGAAGATGAACGTCAGAAGAGGACACCTCATCTGCCCTCAGTTGCTATGGAATATACAGTGTGTGTGTGTGTGTGTGTTTGTGTCTGTCTCTGTGTGTCTGTCTGTGTGTGTCTGTGTGTGTTTGTGTGTATCCTACTTCAGCTTTATCTGGCTGTGAACACTCAGCTTAGAGTCAGTTAGCCCTGCCAGTGGACCTCCCTGTCACTGATTGTTCTGTCTCAGTTCATAGAAAGTTCAAAGAAATCCTTTCCTTTTGTGGGAAGACAGGAGATCTCACTTCACTACAGATGCAAACACATACAAACATAAGACGCAGACTTTGACCGAAGTGTCACTGAAAGTGTACTGATAGCCAGTGTCTTGTACAGTATCCAAATAAAGTGTGTTTAAAATCCCATCTTAAATATTCTACCAGAGAGCACTCAGCTGCCACAGAACAGCTCAGAGAGCAGGGAAATCAGGCAACATTGGCAGCGGGCGCATATGCGATCCTATCGTGTGCCAGGGTGCCTGTGGGTGATGTCTGTGAGCTGTGCCACCCAACTGTGGCGCCTCCATCTGCTCCAGGAGTGCCCATCCCAGCCCACTCCAGCACGGTCACTCCATCACGGCCTAGTGTCAGACCCAGAGGATGCAGGGCCAAGTCAGGCAGATGATGCTGGGCGTTGTTACCCATGACAACCACAAGCACCTGCACCTCAGTCTCAAGTACACTCAAGTACTCAAGTACAGTGCTTACTACTATATTTATAGGTATGTAGTTACTTATGCTGGCTCAGTGTCTGATGGATTGATGCTTGTATTTAGTGGTGGGAGATGTTAGCCTGGCCCCGCCCACCTAGTATCTCCACTCATTTTCATCTCATTGAGATACTCACTGAGCGAGAGTCTGGTGAAATCGGAGAAGGTGGATGTTGCCCTTGAGTTGAAATTGAAACGATACCAGAGAGAGGAGCTGGGAACAAATGACATGTCTTTAGAAGTAGTTGTGACCATTTGGATTCCGTATCAAAGAAAAGGGATTGTGGGAAATGTAGTCTGCCATACAGCTGCGGCTGTGCTGCTTCGCAGTGTCTTACTGCATAAATACAGATATCTGGACCAGCTATCTGGGTGTGGCCTGAGACACACGACAGGCCCCTCTATCTGCTCTGGACACTGCTTCTGTTACTCCCGGTTTCCCAGGGAACCGCCACTCCTGTTACCATGGCGGCGGGTGTGTGTGCAGCAGTCAAGGTCACCAACCTCTGAAGAGGTGTATTGCCTCAAACACACAACACAGCGATATATGATCCGGCTGGAGACAGAAGGCCTATAGGTTACTGCACAGTGATACTCACACAGATGCACGTGCTTACAGCTGGTGTCCTCTTATTTAACCAGATGAAGCGATCAATCAGTGCCAGCTGGTTAAAGCATTGTCTGGACCCTGGAGATTGGGGAGTACAAGGCAATAAATTTGGACCTGTGCGTCAGCTGTGTAGCGGAGGGATTTATGACGCTGTTGTGGCGGGCTGATTGAATTAAAGTTCCTCACTTACGTAAATCAGCGGCAGGTGGTTTGGTTTTAATTTCCAGACCCTTCTTTTCAATCACCGGCGGATCAATGGAATTACAATAAAACCCCTCCATCCACTCAGACCTGATCCGCCAACTCTCTATGTGTCCTGAGAGCTGACGAGCATGTCATCCGTTCAGCCCGCCACTGTCCATGAGACCAGAACATACGTCCACCCACGCAGTTTCACACACTCGCATGCACACACACACACACACACACACACACACACACACACACACACACACACACACACACACACACACACACACACACACACATAGACACACACAGACATTTATCTAATATCACATGCACATGCAGATACACACTCATATAAATTAACTATGGTAACAGGCATACACACTCCTCTCCCCATATATCCCTGTCTCCCCATATATCCCATATATCCCCTCTCTCTCACATATTCATACAAAAAACCCTGTTATGCAAGTACGCTGTCATATGCACATGCACAGACACTAACAGGTATCATATTCTCTCTGTCACACACAATGTAAACAGGAACATAGTCACACAGTATCGCTCTCTCTCTCCCTCTCTCGCTCTCTCTCACACACACACACACACACACCACACACAGAGACAGCTAGACATTGCCACAGGAAATCCCTCTTCCTTAACTGCTAATTAGAACCTCCTCTCCTCCTTATTCATTTATTCAATTACTGGAGCCATCGCAGTGGTGCACTGGCCTGTCAGGACACATAAGGCTAATGAGAAGCACACGTCCCCTGATGCACCCACGGGCCCCCGCATCACCACCACACTTAACCCCGCTAAAGACACAACACAGTCCGAGCAGCATCCTCTGCTCAGCCCTGGCCCCATCCTGGTTGGCTCTGCCCCCTTCAGCCTCCTCCATCTCTCCTCGCGGCGGCGGCCGCAGTAGCCCCCACTGTGGCCCTGTTGTGTGTGACTGTCTGCCCTGAGGTCTGCCACACATCATCAGGCCTCCACCTGGCTGGAAGCCCTTTATTAGCACTAGCGCTAGTTTAGCCTAGCGCTACGGCTAGCCCTGATTAAATGTCCAGCCCCGGAGGTCTTCCTGCTCTGTGGCGGGGGTCGTGAGAGCACTGACGTCCACAGCAGTAACAATGTATTACTGGAACCATGTATTATCATGTATTACTGGGACACTCTCAAACACTAGCCAGCCAGCTAGTGCGCCTTGTAAAATGGATTATACAGCAATATGCACTCTCTTAAGGGGACGGGAGGACATGCAGTATAATGCAAATACAACGTGTTCCTGTGATCCTTTTACAGTTTGTTAGCATAACTCTGCATGGGGCCCCTACTGTGTGACTGTGTGTACACACCAGCTGAACATAGTAGCGCTCGATGCTAAATGAGCGATGATGGAACCGATAATAAACGAAAAGTCACGCACATCCTAAAGTCTGCCAATGAAGATGGGTAGGCTACTGGTTCACACATGTATAAGAATGTTGAATTACTGTATGGAATAAATATCATACAAGCAAATAAATATTTAAATGGAAGCCATGTTGTGTGAGCGGTTCATTCCGTACTTCAATGAATATTTGATATATGCTATGCTGCCTGTTCTGAACCTGCAGCCATCTTTATGGACTAAGGGATGTGCTTGACTTTTCTCTTTTGATCAATAAAGGATCAAAGTACAGTTAGTATAATTTCTTTGGCTTAGACAGAAAGGACTTCCTCTCTGTTGCTTACGATGGAATGGCTATTGTACCAGATAGATGCTTTTTTCTCCTGCTGATCTCTAATGGTCTTAGATATTCCAGTCAGGAGATTCACTCTATCAGTCACTTTTACAGCTGACAGTGACAGGAGTCATTAAGATGCATGAGCGGGCATAAAGGCATTTGTCAGGACGTGTCGGATTCTTGGTTTAACAACACAGGCCCACTGGACTCGGACTCCATACATTGAATGCATAAGTGTGTTCAGTGTAATGAACATAAATATTGTCAGTCAGAAGGGTCCCTTGAGGAGATGTTGTGCATACTTCCACTGAAATGAAATGTAACTGCTGAACCTACTATAAAATGGGGCCATCGGTAAGCCTAGGAGTGAGAAGAAAAAACACATCACATATGTTTACACAAGACAAAATGCTGTCAGGCACGGCAGCTTTGTGAAAGCCTCAGTGAGCAGTTATTTCAGATAAGTCGCGGCGCAGTGGCGCGACAGCAACAGCAGTGGCTGTGCGTGCAGACGGAGATGGCTATCTATCTAGCGAGCAATCTTATTTATTGATACTGCTAGCTGGACGCACAGATGCATCACAAGAGTGGTTTTGAGGTGGTCTGGTGTTTAGGTGGAGGACGAGGGAGAAGAGCTGAACTGAGGAGAGAAATGCTTAAAAACACACACACACACTCACTGGCATTACATTTTTCTCTGTGTTCCCGAGGTGCACTGTGTTTGTTAATAATTGTCAGCTCAGCAGCACAGTGGAAGGTGGGAAGACGACACGGCTCCACGCTCCACACAAACGACTTATAGGAGCCTCGCTTTATAGGAGGGGCCTCAGTAAAAAAAAACACAATGGACTCCTTCAATGTGTGTATTTTTGTGTGTGTATGCCTGTGTGTGTTTGTGTGTGGATATGTGTGTGTGTGTTTGTGTGTGTATATACATGTGTGTGTCTGTGTCTTGTGTGTGTGGACAGTGATTATGCACAGAAAATCACATGGGTTAATGCTCACAGAGCCAAACAAAGGGAAAAAAGAAAATGTTTTCCATGTCTGTGTGTTTGTGTTTGTTTGGTGCAGACTGTAGTTATGTAGGCTATTATTTTACTGTGTACATATTTATGTACTCAATGCATGTTTAGTGTGTATTGTGTGTGTTTGTGTGTGTGTGTATTGTGTGTGTGTGTTTGTGTGTGTGTGAATTATGTATATGTGTGTGTTTTTTGTCTTGGTTGATGCTTCCCCTACGAAACACACACAGGCCGTACCCAGCATGCCGATGGGCAACGGTAGAGTGCTTCACTCTGCCCCCCACTGTCTTCCAAGGCGAGGGCCCGACTGCTACCAACCTGAGCCTGACAGACAAGGACATCACCGCTCTGCACCTCCACCCCCACCATCCCTCCAACACACCCACCCACACACACACACACACACACACACACACACACAGCTCACACCCACCTCTTCGTCATCCTCAGATTAGCTCTGTCCTTCCGCAGCCTTGTTTCCATGACTTCCCTCTCCGTCCCCCCACTTCACCGTGTCCCCATTGGAAAGCAATCATAAGCTGCGCTCACTTATCTGCTTATTCTGCTCAAGCCACCGCAGCCTGTTGCGCTGCCACACTGAATACCAATGGCGGTCTCCCCATATAGCCCTCCTCCCGTACGTGATGTGGGGTGGGGTGGGGTGTGGGGGTGGATGCGGGATGTCGATAAGGAGCCTCTCCAGGCCTCCGTGGCATTGTTCCTCCTCGGCTGGAGATGGAGAACAGTGTGTGTGTGTGTGTGAGAACAGCTGTTTTGGGAGGGAGGTGACATCAGTGGCGTTGGCACGAGTGGATTGGCTGGTCTGACACAGCTTCCTTTTTAAGGCTGATGAGGGCAGAGCGTTTATGATGAATCCAGCACGAGGTGTTAGGGGGGCTGGGGCTGTATACACATACACACACACACACACACACACACACACACACACACACATATCTAACACACCTTTTTTCTGAAGGAGAACAGACTTAATGGCTCCTCGTCAGTGAGTTGTCTGAAGTGTTCTCTCCACAGAGCCAAAAATCCTGTGATGTGATGATTAGACCCTCTCTTGAGCTTGGCTAAGAATTCATCGCTGCCTATTCATAATACCCCCCCCCCCCTCTCTCTTTTACTCCCTCTCTGTCTGGCTGTTTCTCTCTCACCTATTTCTTATTCTATCTTTCTTTCTCCTCCATCTCTCTCTCTCTCCATCTCCTCTCTTGGCTTTCTCCCCCCTCTTTTTCTCTCTCTCTCCCTCCCTCCTGCAGAATGACTCGTGGAGCGAGCTCTACTCCTTCGCTCTGTTTAAGGCCATGAGTCACATGTTGTGCATTGGCTATGGCCGCCAGGCCCCGGAGAGTATGTCTGATATCTGGCTGACCATGCTCAGCATGATCGTTGGCGCCACCTGCTACGCCATGTTCATCGGCCACGCCACCGCCCTCATCCAGTCCCTGGATTCCTCGCGCCGTCAGTACCAGGAAAAGGTGAGTGTGTGTGTGTGTGCTCAGCATGATTGTAGGTGCCACCTGCTACACCATGTGCCTTTGCCATGCCACGGCCTGTGTTACCTTACGTTACGCTTACCTGAGGTAAGCAATGCACAGTGGCACAGCCTACTGGCAACGAGGCCTTCAGTGTGTGTGTGCACGTGCGTGTGCGTTGCCATGTGCGTGCGCGTGCGTGTGCAATTATTTGTGTGTCTGTATATGTGAGCATCCATATGTATGTACATCCATATGTGTGTGTGTGTGTGTATGCGCCAATGGGCCGCTGATCGTTTATTGGAGATGAAACGTCTAGACGAGACAGCTCTGGGTTTGATTCCAGTGGGAGGGCCGCTGCTACATCTGGGCGCCGCAACACACTGTTGTGCCCTTGCGCCGTACGCCATAAGCACCACCTACTTAGGTAATTGCTGGGTCTTTGTTCCTTAATTGCAGCATCTGGCTCATGTTTACAGCGGTAACCACGGCGCTGCGAGGCCCAGACCTGTCATATACCATTTGGCTGATCCGCAAAAACCCCTTTATAGTTTCATCTCCCTCTCTCTCTCAGTGTCTCTCTCTCTTTCTCAATCTCTCCCTCTTTCTCTCCTCTAGAGATTCTCTGTTGCCTTTTTTCCCTGGAAAGATAGTGAGACAGAAAGAGAGAGTGAGAGAGAGAGAGAGAAAGAGGGATAATCATCTCATTTCCTAGGTCACAGTATGACCTCAGAGAAAAGCGTGTCATGGTGATTGCATTTTGTGTTGGGCTAACACTCTCTCTCTCATGACTAAGTGAAAAGAGTAGTGTCTGCTAATATTATCCGGGTCCTGGAGGTGCTCTATCACTTCACATCACAGAGGAGACAGTGACTGAAACCCCAGATGTTCGGCAGACAGAGAGTCCAGCGCTCCTTTTTTGTTGTAGCTACGTCAGACGCTAGTGATGGCGTAATAGCAGGCAGCTAGGGAACGTCAGGCATGTTTGTGTGTGTGTGTGTGTGTGTTTGTGTGTGTGTGTGTGTGTGTTTGACCAGGCTTGTTTACACAAAATGAGGCATCCATAGTCCTAGTTCCAGGCAGGTTTCAGGAGCTTGTGATGAGGCGACGGCAGCAGCAGCAGCACTAGAGGCGGTGGGTCCAGATGGCGGTGTGGCGGGGAGGCCCCCCCTGACCCCACCAGGAGACGAGAGGAGCGCCGTAACGAGACACTCCTGTCCTGTCCTCTGTCAGTTCGACCGCCACAGTGACACACAGACCACCCCACCCCCTCCACCTCCATCCCACATCTCTCTCTACCTCCATCCGATATCTCTCTCTCCTTCACTCCCGCCACTCATCTCTCTGATCGTCTCCCCCTCTCTGCTGCTCTCTCTGCTCCACTTTTTGATCGGGCCCTGAAATAATGATGTAACGCCACACACAGAAACCAAAGGGCCTGTCACGAGCGCTCGTCACGCTGGCCCCAGGGAGCCAGCTGCTTCTCGTTATTAATCACCGAGAGCCGAGTCGGGCATCGCCGAACATCGCCGCGGGCGGCACACACCGACGGGGCCGCATCTGACATCAGCGATAATGGCAAGGCGACGCTGACGGTTTTGTAGGCTTTGTCAAATCCGCAAAAGATCCCGACAGATGCGAGGCTTTTTTTAAGATGGAGGCGCAACAGGAACATTAGACAGGGTTCATCATGGGGCTTTGTTTTTTACTGAGTGAACACATGCTGATTGTATTCTAAAATAAAGATGCCAGAGTTGGGTCAGACCTGTGTCCACACCTGTCTGTTATCTTCAAAGAGTAACAGTAGCTCGCTGCTGGCAGCGCTCACCTGTTTTTGGCGATGAACAGCATTGATTTATCAAAATGAACACAGAGCTCTGTCGGGCCTTCTGTGTTCAAAGTGAGAGTGCTGTTGTTTGGTGACACAGCTATCCATCAAAAGACAAACACAAAGACACACACCATCAAAAGACATAAACACACACACACACACACACACACACACACACACACACACATAGACACAGAAGCAGGCAGACCCATCAATGCTGGCACACACATCACAAACACAGACACACACACACACCTTCTAGATATATTCCTGTGTTCCAATCAAGTTGTTTCTTTAAAGCTTGGATTTTACGCTCCTTGGAGACACTGAGCGCTTGTGAAGGGTGCCGGAGGCTAGGCTGTAAGCTCCAGTTCTCCAGTACAGAGCTGCTGTGCTCAGAGTACTGACGAGGAGGACGGAGGCTGTGTTCCCAGGTCAGTACCGGCAGATGTGACTTTGGCACTTGACACGGTCTGGATACAGTCTGTTGCAACTGTAGTATTGGATGTTATCAAAGACTGACAAGGAAAGAAGCTATTTTCTGTCCTCAAATGTGTCCGCGATTTAACAGTCTTTCCTGTATTCTGTATGAGAATGTTCTAGTGCTACTTTGAACTCTGCATTCCCAAGCTGTCAGCTTGGTTTCTACTGTTTCCAGCATAATCCACACGTTTTCTCTTGTACATATAGTTCAAAGTCCTTCATGGTAGTCTTCAGATATATATTGCATTATGCAGTAGGTCGGTCTCTGTGAGACTAGTCGTTTCAGTATCTACTGTATGTAATGAGACCGCAGCCATTCTTCCCATGTGTTGTCCTTCCAGAGGTGACAGTTGACACTCCCCGCTCCCGGAGGGCAAAATGGACAGAGGAAGCGGCTGTTACGTAATGCTACTTTAGCTCCTAGGGGCAATGTTTTTGCTTCCACAATCTCCAGGGCTTTGGTAGCTTCCATTTGCTCCACAGGGAACTATTATTCTAAGTTAGCCACAACAACAGCTAGCTTTGTAATTAATGATAGCATTGCGAATGATTGAATGGAAATTTCCATTTTACGTCTTAAAAGAGTTGGTTTGACTTGTGAAGTAAGTTTACAATCATACCAAAGAGCACCTGCTTTCGAGACACATATCAGTGACGAAGCACTTCTGACCACCAACCTTTTTTGGTATTTGAGGAAATTTCCATTTGCTTGAACTATAACTAGATGTACCGCAGAGCGGTACAAAATATGACCGCCGCCCAGTCCAGCATCCATTTTTGCCACAAAAAGAAGTCACGCTGAAAGGCCTATATGATTTTAACTGTCTCACTAAATTGCATTATCCACACTCAATTCTCACTGGTATCTGCTAGACAACAAGTACCAAAACATGATTAGTTCATAGATTTCAAATGTAATATTCATTTTATACAACCCCACCTCCATCTTGCCTGTTCATAATTCTGAGAAATTCGTGATTGTTTGTGTTATGTTTATGTTATGTGTGTGTGTGTGTGTGTGTGTGTGTGTGTGTGTGTGTGTGTGCGTGCTTGTGTGTGTGCCTGCGTATGTGCCTGTGCATGCAAGCGTACATATGTCTACTGTGTGAGTATGTGTCATAGATTACTGTGAATGTATGTGTGTGTGTATCTGTTTGTGCACATGTGTGCACATGAAATGGGTTAACATGACCCCTGGAGGCAAACATACGGAAAAAAATGGTCATCCTAGGCCCTACAGTTCTCAAGATATTCACAGAGAACTGTGTCTGCTCTACCCTCCTTTCGGGGGGTCCAGTTCAGCGTGGGGGCTACAGATCAAAACGAAAAATGACGGTTCCATGCTATCCATGTGGGGGTACATGCCCACCAAGTTTTGTGTACCCGGTCTTTCAGTGTCCCGAATCCTTGTTGGTGTATGCGTCACTAAATGTACACATAAATTATTTTATTGTAAGGCCCCCCATGAACGAAAGTACACAAAACTTGGCATGCATTCGGAGGGTGTCATAATGATCCTACACTTTTAATTTCGTGCAGTTTTGACCTTGTCAGCCAGAGATATTGTGATGAAAACACCTAATTTTTTGCTTTTTAATTTTTAACTAGGTGGCGCTATACATGAAATAAGTGGTAATGGGATGGGTTGACATGCCCCCTTAAGACCAACATACATAAAAAGGTGGACCTCCTAGGCCCCCACGGTTCTCGAGATATTCACAGAAAACTGTCTCCGGCCACCTACAGGCCAGTTGGGGTATAGTAACATAAATTAATTTATTGTGTGGCCCCCCATGAACGGAATTCCACAAAACTTGGCGTGCATACAGAGGGTGTCATAATGATCCTACACTTCCAATTTCGTGCAGTTTTGACTATGTTAGGTCACAGATACCTTCAATTACAACACCTCATTTTTACTTTTTTGTGTTTAACTAGGTGGCGCTATACATGAAATGAGTGGTTATGACATGGCCCCTTGAGATCAACATGCAAAAAAAAAAATGGTCCTCCTAAACCCTACGGTTTTCGAGATATTCACAGAAAACTGTGTCTGCCCTACCCTCCTTTCGGGGGGTCCAGTCCAGCGGGGGGGCTACAGATCAAAACGAAAAACGATGGTTCCATGCTATCCATGTGGGGTTACATGCCCACCAAGTTTCGTGTACCCCGGTCTTTCAGTGTCCCGGGAATCATTGACGGAAATATGGGCATGCGAAAAAGAAAAAAAAAGAAAAAATCTGACTAAACCTATATGACCGCCGCTTCGCTGCGCGGCGGTCATAATTAAGTCTGCCCTGACTTGATTAAAACCAACCAGCTTATTGTGGGAAGCAAATATTTTCAACAATACTTGGAGCTACCTCAGTAGAACTGAGATACTGGTGGGCAGATGACAAAATGGGCCCTTTTGTCTTGTGACAAGGACCTTTGTGTTTATGGCAGCATGACAGAGTGTATATTTGTCCCCTAACAGATTCCTGTGATACGTGAGGCTGCAGTCACTGACAATTTAACGCAGGCCCACCCTGTCCTGCCAGGCAAATAGCCGTAACAGCCGTGTATCAACCCACGTAGCCTAAGGAGGACCAGTTTCTGGTGCCATAAAAAACCTGTATGAGCCTCATAAGTCTTGAGTCCACTAGTCGAGGGTAACAGATTGGATTTCCCAAATGCAATGAAAGTAATAGTTTTATGTAACCGCCTCAAGGATATAGACCTTGCTCAATATGTCTTACTTCACTGAGCTTATGGATCACTGAGGATGGACAGTGCATAATTGAATTGCTAAGCAGATGATCCATATTTACCCTCTATGTCACGGGCCTGTCATGAGCAGCCAGGGTGGACGCACAGAGCAGAGATTACGGCTCAAAGTGACCTCTGATCAGAGCTGTCTGCATTAGTTGATTTCATATAAATGTTTTTTGTTGTTTTCTTAAACCCATATTGATAGCATTAGGTGTTGCGTAATGGCTGTCTGTGTTTGGTTTCAGTTTGGAATTCTAATGATTAAGGAGCTCTTGCTTTTATTGATGTCATTGCAGAGTCTGTATAGCTCCTTTGTGAGTAGTTACACACAAGTGATAAGCGTGGCCTACAGGTATTGCACTTATCTTTCTAGGTATTTCTCACAAAAGCATTGAATGGGCACAGAGATTCCCCGATGACACTCATTCTAGTTTACATTTAATCCCATCCTTATGAAAAAAACTCTTTCCCCTCAGGGCACTGTCTACACATACTGTATGTGTGTATGCTTTGGCCGGACTGCGGTATTGATGGTGTGCACGTCCTCGGCCCACTCCTCGTGGCTCGGCAGAGAGATAGAGCAGCAGGCTGGCAGTGGGGAGAAGCCAAAGCAAAGTCCTTTCAGGACCACATATCATCTCTGGCCATAGCAACAAAAGAACCAGCACATGTACTGTATCTCATCATTAGTGACCAGCATTGCCACGTGCATCAACAACAGCTTTTTTCTTAATAGGTGATTACTGCACATCTATACGTGCTCTATTCTTAGCAGTCTATTTTTAAAAGTGCTTTGCATCTACAGCATATGGGTTGTATTTTAACAGGCTTTTTGCGTAAATATGTGTCTATTGCATATTGACCAATAAGCACAGAGCAAGAAGTAGAGCAGAAAGCTCAGTGCATAAACTAAGCTGTTTCTGTTGTCCATAGAGGAATGCTTGGGGTCTTGGAAAACAGCATGCATGCCTGAAACAGGGCAGAATAAAGTGAACAGAAAAATATCTGTGGTTCCTCCTGAGACCCGACACTCACATGACACTCACAAAACACAACCAGGGCTGTCAGTGTGTATTTGTATGCTGTGGCACAGGGATACGTGTACTTGTGAAGCACAACAATTAAAAATAGGAAAAAATGAAAGAAGAAATAAGAAGCCAAATGGATATACAGCGAAGTGTGTTAACTGTATTGTCATAGGAATTTGCACATATTGGTTCCGATGAGATGAGGATGGGCTTGACCGTGGGAGATGTGACATGCCAAACACAGAGTGTTGTCAGAGAAGTGTAAATAAATAAATTAAGTAAGCTTCTGTTGTGGCGTCTATTCCCTACTCTCTTTGTCAGTCACACGACAGGGTTATCTCAAGGGACTCAGCTGCGAGCGTAAAGTGGGCAAGGCCAGCTTGATGGGCGAAGAGAGAGAGGAGAAGCTCAGAGATCAGTTCTTGTTCATTTGACATGGCTTCATGTAAGTGTCATCTCGGATATATGTCGCCTCTCCAAACGTCTGGTGGGCACATCCGGTCTCTGGCTTATAAAGGCCTTGGGTTGGGGGTTTCCATGAAGCGGACTTGATTTCAGTTAAATGTGAGTCTCTGTTTTCCATCTGTGAGGATGACACAACTGCATTATCCTTCAGAGAGAAAGCCAGAGAGAAACAAGGAGCAATGTGAAGCAGAGAGAGGTTGTAAAAATAAAGCCTCTCGAAAGGTTCACAAAGCCACTAGTAATTAATTAAGATTAAATTAAATTCAGATCTGGATCTGCTTATGTGGAACTGGGGGTTCAGTTAAATTGGTTTTAATGAGGATTTTAATATTTGTAGGCAATCATTTGTTCTCCCTCTCCCTCCTGTGTTTGTGAGTGGCATATTGCCTACATTGGTCCTAGGTGCCATGTACTTGCCTTTATGCACACTAGATTAACATTACTCATTTTAGTGGAGTTGTAGCTCAGGTGTAGTAGTAGTATCATCAAGGGGATCAGATTACATTACAAAAGCAATCCAATCTAGAGATACTAATTTAACCGTACACCTACAGGAGCATATAAATCTCATAAAACTAAAGAGAACGCTTGATTGCGTTGGACAGAAAATGTTTACGCTATGCTTTATGTCAGGCCCTTGAGTATATAGGTTCATTAATATTGAATCATGTTTTTCTCTGAGATGATTCGTCAGGGCGAGGGCATGACACAGGCTGTAAACACAGGGCATGTGTATCTGCAGCTGTGCTGCATATGTTGTTGTAACATAGCCGGACGACACATCATCCCTTTCATTTTGACTTGCGACGTTGTTTACCTCGACACGTTTCCCCATATGCGTGATGAAAGGCCTTGTAGTAAAATGACCAGGATTTATGGAAGGGAGATTGCCTCGATGGCACCTTCCTCCCAGTGTCTGGTTCCAGGCTCTTTAATAAACAGACACCAAGCTCACAGCCCTGCTGGGAACAGAGAGGAAAACACGCCAACCTGGGCCAAGGGATAAAAGGAAAGCTGCTTTTCCTCCCACACCTAGCCTGGGAGCTGTTGCCCAGGCTTTCCCCCCAGTGATTGACAGCAGCTGTCTGTCTTTCTGTCTGTCTGTCTATCTGTCTGTCAGAGCCAGTCCTCATGAGCAAATGCTTTGATTCATAATATCAACAGCATATGGCACAAGGGGGCTTTTGGTCCACATCTGAGCGGTTCATCCATAATCTGGTCACATTAATGAATCCATATTGCTGAGCTCTCTCCTGTTGTGTTCACCACAGGGCCAGATAATGACCCCCGCCTCTTGCGGATGAGTGATTCATTTTCTAAGCGTGTAAGTCAAGGGTCATTGGCGTCCCGCATAGTGCTCTGAAGAATGGCCGCCAAGCACGGCGCTGCTCATTTGACCTGACGGCGCACTAATTAGGCCTCTCCTTCACCTCAGCCTTTGTGCCGCTGTGAGCGTGTGTTGCCCCAATCACAGTCACGCTCTCTTCCATGTCTTTTCATCTCACAAATGGCACTTCTGCCACCAAATGAAAGAGCCGTCGGTTCTCGAGAGGCCTTTATTATTATGTAGCGGCCGGCTGGAATGGGTAGGTAGATGAATGCACGCCGTCTGGCCTTATCTGTTGTAGAGTGAGCTGATATCTAGAATCTCATGTCCACGGGTTGTTGCTGAGCAATATTGACCCAGCTCCTTCAGTACAGCAAGATGGCTTGAGAGGATTTTTTGTGTCGACTGATTTCAGAATTTCATCATATCACAGAGACCTTAACTATACATACAGAGGAGGTGTCTTGAACTGATTTAACCTCAGACTTCTTCCTGCTTTGAGATCAAATAATGTCAGTGTGCATAAGAATCTTTACAGAGTATACAAAGAAAGAAGCATGAGCCTCAGGATCCTGTGATTGTAGATAATGGTTGGTATAGAAGATGACTGTTACTGTGGACCATTTGTCAGTGAGGTAGATACTTTTTTGGTAGGTACTAGTTGTTTGATGTTAGTTGCCAGAAATGGCTGATAGTGGGCCCCTTTCGTTGGCGGTAGCCACTGGACTGACCACTGACAACTGATCCCCACCCCACCCCACCCCACCCCACACACACACACACACACATACACACACACCCACACACCCAGCAGGAGTGTTCTGTGCTTGTGCTGCATCGATGAGTCATAAACTGGAGCCTATTAGCAGGCAGATCCACATCCTCTCAAGCCCACTGGAGACAGCTTCGGCTTGCACAACATTCCTCAGAGCTCTAGGGTGGGGGTCTGCAGGACAGGGTATGAGTGGGGGGTGGAGGGTGTTCACGGAAAAAAACATTATTCAGTCGGTATGAGTCATGACACCCAAGTCCTTCAGGCAACTCTGATGAGCCTTTGACATGCTGCGCAATTATTTATTTAGCCGCTGATCGTGAGGTTGCATCTCCTACCTCCAGCGCCACCTTGTTTGAATTCAGTGGCGGTGGGTTCCGCTCATTTATCTCCAGACTGCATGAGACAAAAAATGACCCGCCGCTGTGAAAACACCTTAATTGAAAGGTTGAATCAATAACCTTAGTTTATCTTCAAGAAGCCCAGTTTTACAAAACTCAGCATTAATCGACGTGACGCGGCACGACATGGTGATAAAAGCAGAAACCAAACAGGCAGAAGAGACAGAAGTGGAGGAGCTCCTCAATCATTCACTCCTGACAGTGTTTACTAAGCCTCATGTAGCTCTTCTCAGCCCAAGTCTTTGATGTCTCTTAAAATAGCCACAAAAGACAAAGTAATACAAGGCTTTCGTATTAATTATTTATTCCACATGTATGCATCTGTAGGTATTTGTCATAGCCAAGTTACATCTTTCCCCCTTTAAGCATGAGTGAGTAACACTGAAAACAGTCTGTTTGTGCTGTAACAGACAAAAATGGCTTTTTGTTGTTGTGGCAGTTGAGCTTGTGTTTTTGATGCACGCTGCATCATTCTGCAGCAGAGCCAAGAGGAAACTCTTCTGGTTTTATAGTCATGTCATGCCGTTTTGAAGTCTTCACATTTTTCATCTTCTGTTTGGGTCGATATTGTACTTTTATTTGTTAATGTCCTCCCCCATTCTCATCTCAAGTGTTGTTTCAGGCCTTTGTTGAGAGAATGAAATTCAAGTATTGGAGATGACAGTGATTCTGTACACATCTGTCCTGTCATTAAAACGTCAAAACTTTTGCTATCTGTTTTTGTACCCCTCTCTATGTTTTCCCTCTAGTACAAGCAAGTAGAGCAGTACATGTCCTTCCATAAACTGCCGGCGGACTTTCGGCAGAAAATCCATGATTACTATGAGCACAGATACCAGGGGAAGATGTTTGATGAAGAAAGCATTTTAGAGGAGCTCAATGAGCCACTGCGAGAGGTAAAAAATTATTACTTATTGCAGTCTTATTGCAGTCTTCTGTCTAGTACTATGATACAGAAATGAAATTATTCTGTAAATTACTGTTTGCTATTGTGTCTGTAAATTACAACTCATTTCAAATGGTTGTTTAACTTATTATTTTGGCACCCTGTGAGTCAACAAAGCTTTGTTTGATATCAATGTTTATGTTTGTTTGACATCATTATTTGATTTGAAATACCTTCAGGAAGTTCAATTCAATCATCATCAATGACATCAATAATGAAACACTAATAACACTAATATTTTACCACCCTCTCTCATTACCTGCCAAAAAACCCTCTCTACCTTTGCTTAACTCCTCTCTCAGGAAATTGTCAACTTTAACTGTCGCAAGCTAGTAGCTTCCATGCCTCTGTTTGCCAATGCTGACCCCAACTTTGTGACTGCTATGCTGACAAAGCTGCGCTTCGAGGTCTTCCAGCCCGGAGACTACATTGTCCGCGAGGGCACCATTGGCAAGAAGATGTACTTCATTCAGCACGGGGTGGTGAGCGTCATCACCAAAGGGACTATGGGCATGAAGCTCTCCGACGGCTCCTACTTTGGAGGTAGAGTTCAGACCCTAACCCTAACCCTAAATCAGTCTCCTTATGGTTGGTCATGGGGAGACTTAACATAACTTTAATTTGTGAAGAGCCCTAAAATGGGTAAATTTGGTGTTTTTTTTTTTTTTTCAACTTCTTTATTTTTCTTTACTTTACTTTACAACAACTTTTCGAAGCCTAAGCAATGTTAGCCCCTTAGTGATGTTAGAAAGTCTTTGCCAGTGTGTTTAAAATAACTGTCAGGCAGTGGTGTCCATCTTTTTGGATGTTCCTAGATTTTTAATACGTTCAAATCCTGTTGAACCTTTTGTCACAGATCACAGAGCTCAGACATTCCTCTCGGAGCATTGATTTTCATTCTAGATGCCAGAGGGCTGCCAGGGCTGTATAGCTATAGTAGTATAGCTTAGCCAGGAAATTCTCCCTCAGAGGCTTCAGCCCTCCTTTCAACAGTGAACTTGTGAGCCGGAACCAGCCAACCCGAACCATATTCATATAAATTCATGGTGCGGTTCTGGAGCCCGTGCAGGTCTCTTCTCCATCTCTAGTGGCTCTTGTCCCACTTTCAGATGGCCCTCAAGAGCATGTGAGCAGAGACCCTGCGATGTTGACCCAGAAAATGGCTGCCATCCCAGTTCCCCCTTCCTCTCTCTCCTCCCAGTCTCTTCAGGCGAGGTCTAAAGGCTTGATTCCTCGCCCCCATTTTTACCTCCCACAGTAGACCAATAGAGCTTAGTGGTATTGCGAAATGTGCCAGCTGCCAACGGGCAGAGCAGAAGAGGAAGAATGCACCACAGGCTGAACATGTGGTCAATTAATAACAGCTAATTAGTGGAGCAGAACGACCAAGACAGCGCAATTTGTAACGTCAACTGTGGAATTCTCTAGCCAAACTCATTGTGTCAGGAAGAGGTAGTCATCCCTTTTTTCTCACTGTAGGCTACAAAAGACCAGTTGTTTAAACAATGTCAGACCCCCCACCCCCGCCACCAACTTTTAATTTCACCAGGATCTAACCAACACACACATATACACACACACACACGCACACAAGCTTCGCAGAGCACATCGCAGTATGGCTACACTTGTCTTAATAGGATCGGAATGGTAGGTAAGACAGGCTTTGAAAGGTGGTGATTGATTGATGAATGTATAGATGTATGGATTAAGGAATGCTTTGGAAATGGAACACCTAATAGGCTGGAGGATTTTTTTTTCCATCCTGTGACGTGACTTGAGAGCGCTTTGTTGTCAGGGAGAAGTATTGGGGCAAGCGTTAGGGTTAAGTCATAATGACACGCCAGCAGGCAGGCTTCCTGCGCCAGGAAGGGAGGCCATTAATCTTGCCGAGTGTAAATCCCTCATCAGATATTTGTGGCTGCTCAAGACACCCAAGGACATATTGCCTTCTGACTGAAATGCCAATCTTGAGCTTCTGAGTGAAAATTACCCATGACATTATCTCAAATGTAGCAATAACTAGACGCCGTTAAACACACGCAACTTGAAGGTTGCAGTGCAGATCTGACAGCAGCCTATCTATGACTGTCTCTATTGCGTTCGCCAGTGCAGAAGTGTTTTTTTTTTTAATGAATGAAGGTGAAAAGTAATTGATCAGCCTTGTGATTGTAATCAGTGATATTACTTGCTTCATAAGGAATGGGGGGGTATGCAATTGTTCCATTGATGATTTGAGAAATATACAAAAGGGACTGAAAAACTGTAAAATGCAAGATGAATGAAATAATTGACTCAGTGTGTGTGTGTGTGTGTGTGTGTGTGCTTATCTTATATTGAACTACTGTGCACTTTAGCAATGTGCAATTTTACTGTGCAGCACCTTTGTGTGACACAGCCTCCATTCCTTTTCGTGGGGCTTCTGCACGAGCATGCACAACATGTCTCAGAGAGCGCAGCTTCTAGCCAAGATTGCCCATTCACTTGACTGCACCTGTTATTTGCCCAGCACCCCAGGCTGTACATAAGGGTTGCCGGAGAAATTAACATGAGGAGCGCACCCAGACATTTCCGCAAACTCAATAAATGATAAGCTGAAAGTGTCTGACTAAAAGTGGAGGATTAAGACACATACAGTAGGCATTCGCTGAGGGAGATGAGGGGAGTGCCAGGATAAAAGGAAGCACTGGTTACCAAGACAACACTACATCACACAGAAAAGTTCCAACCTCTCTTTGAGTGAACCTCGGCATTTTTCGTAATGATATCTCATCAGTAGTTTGCCTTCATTCTTTCAATTGTCAAATATATCTGAGTGGAGTGATTCAGTTGTATTGACTGAGACAGTGAAGTGAAAATCCATATCAATGTTCTTAAGTCATTTCAATATCAAATCGCAAGCTCAAGTACTGTAGGCCAGATTTTCCTGTGAGTCCTTAAGTCTAAGTTTAAAACAGAATATATTTTTCAGTTAATGTGCTGCATTATTACAGCAAAAATAGTTCCTCCTTGACTTTTTAACTCGAGTTATAGTTTTGATTATATTTTTTCCCTTGAGTGCAAAAAACCTGGTGGCTGCTCCAAAAGAAAATGGACCATCATTAGGCGGAGAGAGAGAGAGAGAGAGAGAGAGGGAGAGAGAGAGAGAGAGAGAGAGAGAGAGAGAGCTGTATACACACACAGCTTGTATCAGCAGCTTGTGTTTATGCATTTGGCCTTCCAAGGACACAATGTCTAACAAAGCGTGATTCCTGGGGGTAGACTCACAGTAACTAAAATTATACATCATAACATACAACAGTCTACGAGGGAAAGGGGTCTGGGTCAGTTATTCTGCACATTCTGTCCACTGCACTCTGGGCTGAAAACTTCTTGTGAGTGGGCCTCACTTTGTGTCTGTTTTCTCTGTCGTCTGTCCCCCACACACACACGCGCGTGTAGAGATTTGTCTGCTGACCCGCGGGAGACGAACGGCGAGTGTCCGTGCCGACACCTACTGCCGCCTCTACTCGCTCTCGGTGGACAACTTCAACGAAGTGCTGGAGGAGTACCCCATGATGAGGCGGGCCTTCGAGACGGTGGCCATCGACCGGCTCAACAGAATAGGTACAGTAGGCCTTACAGTATGAGTGCTATGGTCATCTGACAAGCCTTTAAAGACACAGAAGACAGGTGGCTTTAAACACCATGTTCTATTCTCTACATCTAACTAACTTATGCATTTATTATGTATACAGACCTTACTGTTCTGTAACTGACCCTAGGTAGATGGGTCAGGCCCTTGAGTTGTGGATCTGCTCGAGGTTTCTTCCTATATGTATCCCCAATTCTAGGGAGTTTTTCCTCGCCCCTGTTACTCATGGGTCTTCTCTTATTCTGTAAAGCGCCATGAGACATGTGTAATGTTTTGGCACTCTATAAGTGAAATTCAATTGAAAATTGAAAAAGAAGTCGTCCCCATATCCTGCGTGGAAAATTACAGCGAAATCTTCAGAAAATGGAGCCAAAAAGAGCTGCATACAAATGTGTGGCTTTATGCTGCTGTGTTTACACTACGGCACCGCCATGGAGATCACCTAGAGTGTGGAATGGATGTCATCAGGCAGAGTGTATAATTTGCTAAACAGAGCAACCCCCTCCTACCCACCCTCTCCGCACACACACACACACACACACACACACACACACACACACACACACACACACACACACACACACACACACACACACACACACACACACACACACACACTTCAGCTTCCCTCAAGGTCAGCGCTCCGCTGAGGTCACATGCGGCCACATAACACGCCAGATGTTTACAAAGGAGCGTGATGCATGCATCTGCCACCTGCACACGGTTGCCATGGAAGCCACATTAGATCAATTAATTTCCTGGGTTCCAGGGGAGGGGAGGGGGGCGGGGGCTTGGCTGATGAAGTGTGTGCAGCTTCCGCTCCTCTCATTGTTTGTGTTTGAACCCACAACACAGCAGTCCATGTTCCTGTTTAATAGCCCGCAGATATGAAATGTTTGAGCTAGACAAGGCAGTGCAGCTCAAACAAATGTTTATGTAATAAACTGAATGAAAGGGTGTGTCAGTGTTAATTGGGTTCATATTATCTGAAAAGGTTAGGGTGATAGTAAACCGTAGAGAATAATACTTGACAAGGAAATAACAATTCAAATAGAAAAAACCAACTGTAACCAATAACGATTCAATTCCGACATTCTAAAATGTGGTCTTTCTCCTCAGATTGAAATGTAACCGCAGTACTTTTATACTAGAATGAAAGCAAAGTTTTTCTATTTCCTTGTAACTTATTCTACGTCTTGAACAACTAATATGGACCTCTTCGAAGTCCACTTCTTCACCGAGGCAGCCCTAGCCCTAGAGCCCTAGCTAGCTTACTTGAGCTCCATTGTGGCTCTCTGTCCCCATTCAATGCTATTCTGGTGCCATTCTGGATCAGTCACTGACTCACTGTCACTCTGGGTACAAGTGGACTTTCCCCGAAAAAAAAAAAAACCTTCAGCAAGGACAGAACAATGCAGAGCAAGAGCTGACTGTATTTGTGTGGGTGCGGCGCCTAAATGAAACAATCCCGAAGAGAAATAACGACTGAGTGCAATTTGGCAACGATGAGAAGCACTGTAGCACAAAATAAAGCATGAACACAAAAAAGTGTAGAGGACTAAATTGAGCATCAATTATGCCCATTATTGATGTGTTGCGGCTAAGCGTTATTGACGCGCTGGAGAGCCGGGGAGATGGCTGTTGGAGATGGTCCTCAGATGTGGCCCCTGCTATCTGCGCGGGGCCCCCATGATGAAGGCAATTTCGGCTGCAAATTGCTTTCTGCCAGCAGAGGCTGAGAGGCCGTGAGGCGCAGAGGCTGACGGGCCAGAGGCACATGCTCCCCCACCTCCCCGCCTCACAGCTAATGTGACTCAGCACAAAGCAGCCCACTCAACCTCCCAACCCTAACACCCCCACAGGACACTAAGTGTGAGTGTGTGTGTGTGTGTGTGTGTGTGTGTAATGGGCGAGATGGAGAGCAGAAGTGTTTTGTGTGGAGTAAGTTGGTGCGGCGGAACAGAAAACAATGGCTCCCAAAAACTGCCCAAACAGCAGCCCATGCGGAAACAGGCCCACAGCAGATGTGGCTCTGACCCACTCTCTAATAAGCCGTTGTCTGTGTGCTAATTATACTCTGGTAAACACAACATAAACAAAGCCTATGCATTCTCACACATGCAAACATGTATGTGTGGGAAAGTAAAACATATCTACTCCCATAAATAATGGATTCCTATGCATGAACACAAAGGGGAGTATCCCTGCACCTTTTCATAACTCTGAATGTAAATTTAATCAGGGGCTTCCAGGTGGACAAACATGTCTGTCCTGATCAAGTGAATTGAGTCTGGCAGAGGAGGAGAGAGTGCTGTTTTATTCAGTTATTTCTTAAAAATTCAACCATGTCTTGTGGTTTAAATATTTGACTTGCAGTATGGAGACTTGCTTGAATATTACCTGATTTTAAAGTGGCCATGATGTAAGTGATGATGATTCAAACTGTACCACCAAAGAGGTGTACAGCTAGCTTATAGTTACCCAGTTCCAGCAGCAAAGTGTTCCTCTTTTCAGACTTTTTTAATGTGATGTATTTTTAAGATGCTGCTCACATTGTACTTTTCAAAAAGTCTGTCTCGTATTGTGAAAGGTCTTCTATTAATGGGATTAACAGTCATTCATTTTTTATTTCTTTTTAATTTACAGGCAAAAAGAACTCGGTCTTAATGCACAAAGTCCAGCACGACCTGAACTCTGGGGTCTTCAACAACCATGAGAACGAAATGATTCAGGAGATCGTGAAGTACGACCGTGAGATGGTCAAGCAGGTGGACCTGCAGCGTCCGCGGGCCATGTCCATGACGTCCTCCCTCCAGGGTGGGAGCATGTTCGCCTCGCCCTCCTCCAGCGGCCAGCCCTCGACCGGCTCCGCCATCGCCACGTTGCAGCAGGCCGTGGCCATGAGCTTCTGCCCCCAGATGGCCAGCTCGCTGGTGGGGCCCGGCACGCTGCAGTCCCCCCGCATGGTCAGGCGCTTCCAGGTCCTGCAGAACGTCTCCAGCCCCGTGTCGTCCCTTCCGCTTCAGGCCGGACAAGGGCAGCAGCAGCAGGCCACCAACCCGGCTCTTTCCGGTGGGGCGTTCGCCTCGCCCGCCCACAGTCCCCTGGCGTCGGCGGGCAGGACTTTCCAGTACAGCTCCAGCCCCGTGGGAGGCGGCGTGCTGTCGGGGTCACAGCTCTCGCTGGTCCAGCAGCAGCAACACGCGCCTAGTCCCACGCACCGACCCACTGTCCACCGGCGGAGCACGCACTCCTTACAGGACACCCGGGCGCTGTCTGCCTCACAGCTCTCCCTCCCCCACGACGGCAGCATCGGCGGCGGCGGCGGCGGCATCGGCATCATGGGTCTGGGCATGCAGCCGATGGCGACTGCGGCAGCCCCCAGCCCCCCCCAGTCCACGCGGGTCTCCTCCACATCCATAGGCCCTCTGCCACTGGCGCAGGCTGGACTGGCTGGACCCATGGTGTTCAGGAGCACTGTGCCCCAGAGGATGGCGCTGACCCATCAGATGTCGGTGGGGGCCTTCCCGCCGGCCGCCCTGCCCCCACTCAGGCCTGCCCCGTACGAGTCTGGACTGCCCAAGAAAGACTCCATAGTCAGCCTCCCAGAGACGGAACAAATAAGATCAAGGCTATCTTCCAATTTGTGACCTTGAGGAGGGAGACTTTGTAGAACAATGTGTTTTTTTTTTTTTAGGATGGGGAGCTTTTCTGACCTCCTAATAACTGACCTCCGCCCTTCCACGCCCCACCTCTTTCTCCTGTGACCCATGGACTCCTCTTTGAGAATGTATAAGAATGTGTGCGAGTGAAACTGGAGAATTGCGCAGGAAAGTGGAGACAAGACCAAGCAGCAACAGTATACCGATTCACACTACTGGTTCACACAAAGTCTGTACAATACAACGCTGGGATGTTTCTGTTTCCACACACACAGGCAAAAACGTAGACATGGCCTGTCCTTCTGTTGCCCTCCTGTTCGCTTTCTTTGCTGTTTGCTGTAGTCTCCACTTCACTGTATGTACAAGATCTCATAGGTGCAGTTCAACGATGCAAACTTTGCATGAGCTGGGACTAAGGAAAAATCAGGGAGCTCTTTCTGTTGACAGTGACCTAAACAGTTTGTGTTTGGGGATTTTCTTGTTTCTCTATAAACTGTAAATCAGATTTAATATGTAACAGTAGCTGGTTTGGAAATGTGTCATGTAGAATCTAGGTACATGGTTCAACCAAATATGATCAATAATAATCAAACCACAAAAAGGTGTCTTTTCAACTAGTCTCACCCCATTACATTTTCTTCAGACCAAAGGAAGGTGGCGTGTAGTGAGTCTTAAATCAGAACACAATGATGGAGCCAACATAAATGCTTTAAAATAGCCTATAAGACGACTTTAGAAGCCATATGTGTGTGCCATGCATGTGCACCTTTCTTCAAACATTTCTTATTTTTTCTCCTGACACTTTGTGTCACACTCACACATCAAAAAAGTTTCAAATATATTTCAAATATTTAAAAGATATTTACATCAAATGCTCTCTACAAATAACACTGACTTAAAACACAGCTGAATTCTAATACCAGATGCCAGATTGAGACCCTTCCCGTACACTGTTCACTCCATGTTGGATCTGAATGAGTTAAGATGCGGATGACTTCCAGTGTGGTGTTAAAAATGGCTATGTGATGTTCTGAATGCTACTCTAAGCAGCTCCTCCAAAGTTGCCAGTCTAGCAACGCTCTCTGCACAAGCTGAAACATCCGAACTCCCCATTTCTCTTTTGACCAAAACAAAAAAAGCATCCCTCCACAAATCCTTAGGGTGTGTGTTGGTATAGGCTTACCACTATAATTACTTTTCCATTTTTTTATTATTTGTATTATTATTATTGCAAATGTGCTATTTGCAAATGGTGCACTGCCAATGATTACCTGTCGTCAGTGGACTGGGACTGTGGCGGAGAGCTTTAGGATCCATCAGAGATGGTGTGGCTTATTATAATCCAGCGCTGTCCCTACCGAACCCCACCTCAGTCCTGCCTCTCTTCATTACCCCTCATGAACTCCCCTGATTGACTCCGCATAAACAGCCTCTTGATTCGCTTTCAGCGCCTCCGCCCCGTCGCCCTTCGTTATGCCGTCACTTCTCCAAACTCGTATGTCTGTCCTATAAACTTATTTTCAGTGAGTATGTCTGTAAGATTGCTTTTGGAATTGATGCAAAAGACTGAGTCTGTGGAAAAGGAGGTTATAATGGCAATAAAATAATAAGATTGTTAGGTTCTTAATATTTGAAAGGGACCCCAGGTGGGCTTGTACTGTATGTCTCATGTGCATCAAATAAATTGCTTTAAGGCTGTTCTGAAGATAGCTATTTCGACAACAGTCAATACAAAGTGTCAACACACCCCATGCTTTACTTGAGAAAGAGAGAGATATGCATACACTTTTAATGATAAAAGTGGCCATGAATTACAAGTACACAATATTTTACCATTTTCAATGGTGACCAGGAATCAGATATGTGTGCACAGTAAAGGTTTATTTATCTCCTTGGCTGTGTGAGAAAACAATGTAGTCTTCCCCTTAAATGGGCCGCCGTTAAGAGACAAGCTGCTTTTCCTTCTTGTCTTTCATCTCCTTCTTTCCTTTCCCTTCCTTTTGCCAACTTATATGAATGTGTGGCCCTTCCTGCAGCAATAACGTGGCCCTTCTTAACCCCGGGGATTTCCGGTGCTATGCATTTGTTCCTGGCTCAAAAATACCTGTGCAGTCTCTGTATGGGCTGCACCTCATTCGGTACAATGGATTTACAGCAGGCTGCTAACGCCTGCCCAACATTGAATTTCTTTACCATGCCCTGCCATGCCAACACATTAGAATGACTATGAATGGATTTATATTCAAAGCCAGGTCGGTTTGTGTCTCATAATATGCAGGAGGTCACTGAATAATTTATGTTAATAGAGCTTTGCATTGTCTGATCAGATTCAGCGTACGTTTCTATTGTATGGATTACATGAAGCGTAATATGCAAAACATGACAATTATGGGAAAATGCGCAAAGAAAATAAACATCTATTATTTACATGTTTCTTATGTAATGAAGTAAGCATATTTATATTGTGCAGACTTGAAAGTGCATTAATGATTTGAAACTAACAAAACAAGTTTAAACTGAAAATAAGTGGAATATGTTTGCAAGAAAACATGACAACAAATATGAGCAGTCTGGCACAGTTTACAGAATGCAGTACATCCAAGATATTTATAGAAAATATATAAAGCATATTTGTACTATTTGAATCTAAAGTGCAAGATAAGACCTTCGCCTGTCCTTCACAATTTCTAGTAACTGCATTTTATTCATAGCGAGAATTCCATTCTTGGCCTAAACATGAATAAATGAACACCTGTTCCCCCAGAGAACAGTTCTAGATAGAACAAACACATTTCTCACATAAATGATGTATAAACTGTTATCTATCAAACCACCTGTAAAATACAAATCATACAATGATTTTGCAAAAACTAAAAGCTTTCCCAAAGGTCTCAGAGACTGCTATGGGTTAATGCTCCTCTTCTTTAGTACATTCTTACTGTGTGTGTGTTATCTCTTTTGAAACTCTTTGGGATTTTGGGGACCTTTTTCCCTGCTTGACACAAACTAAGACCTCAAAACTAACTTCAAAAGTTCCACTTCTGAAGTTTGAAATGCTCAGAATAAAACAACTCCATGCATGCCCATATGTTTTGTGAAGGACACTTGTAACTTTATAATGCATTTCTACGTTAATTAAGACCCTAGGATTAAGACAGACACTAATAATTCACAAAAAAACATCTTTCCGTGCTTTAGGGTGACGTGGAATGATGCAGTCTCTCTCAGTGTTGTTTTCCTGTGGCAGGACTAAATTAGTACTACTGATTAAAGATGAGCGTGCAACGTTTGACAAATCAGCTCGAGTGTGGATTAGTAAAGGCCAGAACATAGATTTCATGCTGCCAAGCCTCACAAATGAAACAGTCAGACACTGCTCGAGGCGACCAATGATCTGAAAATGTGTCTCAGGCAGAACACTGCAAATGAATGAAGACCATCCACAGAGGCCCAAGCAGTAGGGACCTGCAGCATCTCATTATCCCATAGCTTTATTATTCTGTTCTTTCAGTTGTGATGAAATTCATACCGGCAAAAAAGCCTGATCTGATCAATACTGCTGTGTCAGTATGGATGTTCTGCCCTATTTCCAGTTCATAATAGGGAATCTAAAAAGCTAGCAAATGCAACTCATATATATAATATAATGATGATATAAAACCTGAAATAGACTGCAGATTGACACAGGGCAAAAACCACTCCATTCTACCTTTGCCTTGTGGTTATCACAGCACTAACACAAGCTGCCCAGTGACCAAACAATACCAACAAACTAGTTGGGGTCATTATGAAGAGTCACTGAATGAGATCTCTTAGATCTGTTGTAATTGGATCTCTTATTAATTTGATAAAGCAGTCTTCTTTTTCAATGTTGATTTTGTTGTTTGATTTTTTTTTTGTTTTTTGTTGGTGTCCAACATACATTCTCAATCATGGAAGAATGTTCATTTGAAAGGGCTGATAAAACAGAACAAAGCTTTTTTTAATGTAATGTTTTTATACATTACATATGTTAATGAGTGGTTTTCCTTTGTTGGTCTAGTATGTAAACATCTCCCAGGAAACAATCAATGAGTACAAAGAAAATGGTTTGGAGTATGTTTGATGTCTGCCGTCTTGGCGCGTGTGTACTCTATTGATCTTTTGTGTACAGTTGCATTCAAGGACTGTGTTGGTTCCATTTGCAAACAGCAAATGTTGACATTGAGAAAATGGGAGAGATTGAAAAAAACGCCATACTCAATAATAACTGAAAAGACTCTGAGCACAAATCAATTACCCCTTCATTGAACCCTGACATGGTATCACATCACACTGGAAGCTATTTTGTAGAAGCTATTTTGAGAAATACAACCAAGTCTTTTCCTGAATTAAATCATTCACTGAAAATTATATCAGCATATCAGCTCTTAGGACCGTATTCTTCCATACACTTCAATCAAAAAAACTACAGACTTTTCAGCCTATGCACATTCTGCTTTTGATTTAAGTGTGTCACTTTCATGCCATGAAGTCAATTACACCTTCAGGAGGAACTACCCCAAAATCTGGGCATTTGTTATGTTACTGTGGCATTAGTTATGTGCTATTCTCCCCGACTTTTAGTCCTGTACTACAAGGCAAAACACTATATCACTGTTGAAATTGGCAGTATAGGCCGCTTACATCATTAAACATTATACAACACCTGTGTTGTAGATTATGAACATACATTAAGAATAATGCAATATCCAAATGTCAATTTTAGTTGTTGCTGGCAAAGTATCAGTTTACTTGATTACTATTGAGTGTTTAATAGGCTACATGGCACAATATAGGTGGGCCACACATTATTATAAATAGAACTCTGGGGAAATGTGTCATTTAGTTAATTAAAATAGTTTATGTGATGAAACATATGTTTTCACTCGAGGGGGATTGGTGTCATTTTCAGAATCAAAGTGTGGTTTGTGTTTTCCGTGGATTTGAATAGCATTCATCAAGTTTATGAGAAAGTCCATGTCCCACCATTTTGCAACAGCCAAAATTAATTCTGAAGCTATGTGCTGTGAGTATGTTTGGAGAGCTCAGGGAAGAATGTGCATAACTCGTAAGCGCATAAGTGCTCAACTGGATGCATGTAAAAAAAGATTTACTGTAATTTCCTGACTATTAAGTGAGGTTCATACATTGATTTTGCCAAATTTCTTCAGCTATGAGATTAATACATGGGGGCAGGCTATAGGTGAGAATGCATTTATTTTCTTCATTCTTCTTTATGATGAAAGCATGAACTGTATCTGATTCATTGGGCATTGGACACTGCGGTTAATACAAGGTTGCATTTTTTTTAAATATTATTCGCATAAAACACTTTCCTGCGGTTTATACACAACGTGGCTAATACACAGGAAATGACAACAGCCAAAATGAAGCTATGTGCTGTGAGTGTGGAGTGCTTAGGGGAGAATGCACGGAACTCGTAAGCATGTAAAAAAGGACTTACATGAATGGGAGAATACTGCCCCTATTGCATGTTGTTCCAACATTGTGATCAAGGCCTTTTTATTTTAAGATTTCTTAAGTGACCAATTGCACACCAATTATATTGTACTGTACATAAAGTACATAACTAGTGCCTAGTATACCTAGATTCTACATAGTCTCCTTTTTGTGTTTGTGGCTGTAAAATGCAATATCCTCAGACTTTGTTGTAATTTATATTCAATTGCAATACATTGAGAAGGAGTCAAATAAAATAAACAAAACATTTCAGTCATATTTCTAATGAAATCCTCCTGGACACTATATTCATAATAATGATCACAGCAAGCCTTGAAAAGATATCTGTGTGAAAGCATTACTGCAAATAAAATCATCTTTGAGTCTCGGTTCAATTTACATTTTTCATCAAAGCCGATGGTTGAAAAAAAAGCATTACAGAGAACAGCCTGCTTTCTCACAAGACCGCTTCAAGGTCAGGATCCACTCAGATCTACTGGTCCATGTCTCATGCACTACAAATGTGATTGGATAGAGCCACTGGTAAGCCTTTAAAGCTTTGATGAACTAATATTCGTTCATGCAATACCTATGAATTTACTATTACATGAGGTTACTATAAACTTCAGTATTCATGAATAAACAGATAATAGGTTTTTGTACCTCAGTAAGTTTAGTGAACCTAGATTACCACCTACTGCATCAGTTTATTTTTTGTTAATGCAAACATGCACCTATCTCCATTTTCCCCATTACTTTTAATGTGGGTATAGACCCACAAAGCAAGACAAAATGGAGTCACGGTCCCTCCCACCTCCCTCCCTCCGTCATCTCTTGATATTTCATGTGGCCGCTTGGCCAGCGGGGTCCTCACAGCCAGGCTCCGGGGATGTTTGGGACGAGGGCGAGGCCCCCATCTGGCAACATCAGAGACAGCTCAAGGTCAGCTGAAGGACAGGCTACTCGGAGGCCACCCTGGGCTGCTCCTTCCACCCACACCCACTCCCTCTGTGTGTGCTTGGCATTGATCCCGGTGCCATCCCTTCTACAGAGAGCCCGACACTCTGCGGGTCGTCGGGTTAGGAGATACCACCCTACTCTCTGCTTGAGTCCCCATGCCCGGTTCCCTAATCTTCTCCACGAGAACCGGAGAGGACTCACACTCACACACTCACTCTCTCTAATCACACACGCTGGCTGGCACATGCTGCGTCTTTTTAAAAACCCTCTCGGTGACCGCAAACATCGACACGCTTGAGCCGCACTGTGCCACTTTCTACCGCAAGTTCCCAAAGCTTGCCTCTGGTGAACGCTAGCTTTCCTGGTATTCTCCAGTGGGGATTCATGTGCTCAGAGTCAATGTTGCTTTTCTGTCCAGACATATTTCTGCGATTTAGTTCATTTTACATTACACACACACACAGAGTGCCAGAGGCTTGGCCCTTTAGGATATTTCTTAGTCATGAGAGAAATATAAATGCTATTTGCCAGACACGAGAGGGAGAGAGAAGAGAGAGAGTGAGAGAGAGAGAGCGACAGAAAGATGGTCATTACCATGGTAAAGGTCTGCTGAGTAGCAGACAAAAGGGCTCTTGAAGGCAGAATAAGGGCACAGAAAATCATCTCCCAGAGGACCAAGGACAAGGACAGAGAGCAAGCAGGGCACACACACACACATACATACATATAATGCCAACATTCATGTGCAGAAACACCCCCACACACACACACACACACACACTAACTCTAATCAGCCAGGTCCATTTTCTGGGAATGACTTGTGTAGCCATGCAAGGGACTCGGCTGCTGAGGTTTCTCCTCCTCCATTACAGTTAGTCACTCTTCTGACTTGATGCATACAGACACATCATTTTCACCCCACCCTTGTGTTTTTGATGGGGGGTGGCTAGGTGGGAGGAAGACTCCCCCTCTCAGTCAGACAGAAAAATCAATAGCTGGCTGGCTTCAACCACATCCACAAACACTTCAGGATGTTTACGCTCATCATTCTGCTGCTCTTCCCTGTTTTATTTTTTTATTTGGGCCTCCCACACAGAGCCTACTCCTCTGCTATTTCCTCACCATTAAATAGTTCAGTTCTTCACTCTAGAGGGGAAAAAAGCAATACCGGCATCCACAGGCTTTCATTGACTGGACTCCACTTAATCTCGTCTTCAGAGCCCCCCCTCCCTCGTTCTACCAACGGGGGTAGTTTGACGCAGCAAACATCAGTCTCTTATGCATTACGCCTTCACAGACGCAGGCTGAGGAGGGGGGGCGTGGGGTGGGAGGGCCCCCTCAGTGGTTCAATCCTGATTGGCACCTGCATGAGTCAGTGATATTGATTGCAGAGCTTAAAACTCCTAATATCCAACTCACTTACTCACTGAGCACAGGAACAACAGAAGAGAGTTCTTCCTCCTCCTCCTCTTCTGATTGAGTGAAAGCTAATATATGCGCCATAGGTGGAGGAGACTCTTACCCCCCACACACACACACACAGGGCTGGAAATGGTTGATTGCTGAGTGGGTTGTCCTTATCAAAGGGCAGGTAAACATCTCAGTGGAGAAACCCACACCCACAGCCATTTACACTGATTAGTTAATACGTGGAGATGTTAGGGAAAGGGTCTTAAGAGACCAGCATTAAACCATCCCCCCTCACAGCTGAGTGAAGTAGAAGGATGAAAGGACGCATCACAGACTGGCAAAGATGCACGTATGGACGTTTTAACAAAACATAATGTTGATAGATCTCCACTGAAGAAACAGATGTGCACCTGAATCTCATTAGTGCAAAGAAACTACAAAACTATTCTTTTTTTTGTAAATGATGTTGATTTTGTTAAATGATTAAATGATTTTGTGAACGGTTTATTCTTTTAACACCATGTATAATTTATACAATACATTACAATCAACATACACATTATTCCACTTCAAAATATAACTCCATGGTATAATTCAACATAAAAAAAATGACATGTATAAAATATGTATCCATACTTCCACTGAAGTGCTTACAGTTTTGAGTTTTCACAGACTGTCCAAACTTTCTTATTCACAGGTCCACAGAAGTTTCAGTGCGTCTGACTGAGTAGCTAATGGACAGACTGGCGAGTGGGAGTGTCGGTCTGGTCTCCGGAGGCCTCCGCTCCACGCTGGAAATGTCAGGACGGGCACTGGACTCCCGGCCAGCTGCGGATCGATGGGAGTGGGCTTCACGCGGCTAATCGCCCCGGCGTTGATGGGGTGCTGGGGCGAGCCGATCACAGTCCTGCGGGGAGCGCACACACACACGGCCCGGTGTCCCGCAGCTACACACACACACACCGGCTCCAAACCACCCCAGCTCACCTGAAGCTTGCACCGCACCCCCCGCCTACACACAGACACACTCCTCACCGCCTCTGCTCACGCTTGGGTGATGATGGGGAGGTTAAAGGAGATCGACAGATACAAGAAAAAAAAACAACAAAACAAAACCTCCCAGAACAGCGTGTACGCATCCCGTAAAGCATGCGTAATCAGTCACACATACACACACATGTTTATAAAAAGTCTCTGAGGAAATGATACTATGAACATCATACAGAAGTCCAAGGTAGTAGTCAGTGGCCATCTTGCCTCTCTGAGGCACTGGGTTCTGTGCGTCCGCCTGCTCCGTGAGGCTTACGCGTGAGGATCTGTGTGCTCCCTGATCAATGTGCAGTGGCCAGAGGAAGACGAGCCCACTGCCCTGTCCATCTCAGCCATTGTTCTCACACTCATCCAGCTCCATTCACCCCTCAGCTAAAGAAGTATGTGGACTCCTTCACATGCTCCAGATTGAAATCACCTACATGGAAGAGAGAGAAAGAGGAGTCTTTTAGCTTCGAAACAACAACCAGTAATACAACACTGGCGGAAAAAAACAACGTCCCTGTTGTTTTACCCACAGCAATTCTCGATGGCTTATTTTTGCACTGTAAAAATTTACTTAGCCAGTAAGTCATCTCATTTAACTGTCTCCTTGCACTTGGACACCCCCCCCCCCCCCCCTGGGTGTCTGGTGTCTTTCCAGCTGAATCTGGGCCCAGTTCAATCACGCGGGCGTCTGTGTGAGAGAGAGAGAGAGCTGACGCTGAGACTGAGACTGACACTGGGGACTGGCCTTGTCTTGGAGATCCATGCACTCCACTGACAGCTCCATCAGAGCGGGCGGGTGATAGGAGATGAAGATGAAGCAGGGAGAGAGTCGGAGGCCAGGGAAATATAGACGCTAACTCCTCATCTCTACGTTAGAGATGGACTTGTGCGGCTGGGCCACGGATCCCCTCCATAAACCAGGACATACCGTAGGTACAGAACATCTTGTGTCTGTGTCTGTGTCTGTGTCTGTGTCTGTGTCTGTGTCTGTGTCTGTGTCTGTGTCTGTGTCTGTGTCTGTGTCTGTGTCTGTGTCTGTGTCTGTGTCTGTGTCTGTGTCTGTGTCTGTGTAAAAAGCTCTACACACAAGAGAGAGAATATGACATGAAGGAAGACTGCAGGAGTTACTGCTATGCATTTCAACACTGCTGGAGGGGCAGAGAGAGTTTAGAGGAGATTCGGCTGGAGAGGATGAAAGGACTTGTGCAGTGGCTGGGTGTGGCACTCAACACTCACCCCACCTGGTCTCTAACCCTGAGGTGCGTTCAAAATCGCAAACAGTGGCGAACGTTTGCAAACAGTCCGTTAGCCTTGAGTTTTCGGCGAATGTTTGCAAACAATCGCATACAGTCTGAGGAGGTAGTTCTCCGCGAACATACAGTGGAACTGGACGTGAATTTGACAAACATTAAACAACTACCGTTACAATGGAATGTTAACACCAAATCGCTGTTCAAAGAGAACATGTTCACCACGAACGTTCGCCACTCTTTCCCAAATTTGAACGCATCTCTGGTCTAATGGGTACCACACCTGCAGCTTGACCACGACACCAATCAGCCAGGGTCACTGGTATGGCAGTCGGACCACACACTCAACCAGAGTGACGGCACACTGGGTTTACATTTAAATCATTTGCATATTTGAAGGATCTATTTGGAATATTGGCTAAAGAAAATGGAAGCCTGTACACATCCACGTCCATCTTTTGCATTACGCAAATTAAAAATGAACTCTCTCAATCAAGGGAGATGTTGTGAACAGTTTGTCAGGGCAACTTTAACAAAGAAAGCCTAATAAAATGACAAGAAATGCGAATTGATGCAAATCAATCCATTTCAATCAACCTTAGTACTGTAGCATTATACCTTGCTGCCATGCCATAGTCATCGGAAATTAATCCATCTCCTAGCAAATCATTTCATTTCACTAGCTGTGAATTTTCAAGCTTTTCAATCTCCAAATCGAATGGTCAAAGTTTGCATCTGAAAGTTGGACAGAAAGCTAGCTTGAGCCAAAGAAAAAAGACTGAACGATTAAACTGCAGGATAAATAAATGGACAAGATACTAATGTTTCAGTTTTCTGTCTTGTGTCCAACTAGCATAATTTATATCTTGAAAGGTGTGTTTAGTCACCTTGAACCTTCACCACCACACAAGAGTTTTGTCAGTCAGGGATGGCCATATTTGAGCAATAGGGGGCAGCCGTGGCCTACTGGTTAGCACTTTGGACCTGTAACCGGAGGGTTGCCGGTTCGAACCCCGACCAGTAGGCACGGCTGAAGTGCCCTTGAGCAAGGCACCTAACCCCTCACTGCTCCCCCTCGCCGCTGTTGATGCAGGCAGCTCACTGCGCCGGGATTAGTGTGTGCTTCACCTCACTGTATGTACACTGTGTGCTGTGTGTGTTTCACTAATTCACGGATTGGGATAAATGCAGAGACCAAATTTCCCTCACGGGATCAAAAGAGTATATATACTTATACTTATACTTATTTAGGGGGGACTCCTCCCACAGACACTTTCCTTCTCTCAGAGTATCTATTTAGCTGACTGCTGTCAGACTGTTAAGACATTTTCAGTACTGCAAAAAGAAAAATCTAATGTTCTATTTGCTGATAATATAGCCAGACTTTACTGAAATCCCCCTCTGACATTTTCCTTATCAATTCAGGTGATGGCTGTCAGACTACAAAGCTAGTTTCAGTGTTGCAAAAAGAATGAACATGGCCTGGTCATGGTCTATCTGCGGCCAGTGATCTGTATGCAGGTGAGGGTGGAGTGATGGGGCTGTGTGTGTGTGTGTGTGTGTGTGTGTGTGTGTGTGGGTGGGGGGTTGCTGAGAGTGGGCCAAATCCCTTAGCTGCTGTCTTTGAGGGAGCTCTACATGCCCTTGATCTCAGTTAAGAGGAACAGTGTGTGTGTGTGTGCAGCAGGGCCAGATCTATATGTAAGGACCATGGTCACAAAACATGAGTGTGCCCCCCCACCCCTCACACACACTCCATTATGTACATGATCTCTCTCTGTCTGAGAGAGAGAGAGACACACACACACACACACACACACACACACACACACACACACACACACACACACACACACACACACACACACACACACACACACACACACACACACACACACACACACCACCAGCAGGGCAGTCTGAGAGACCATTTCATCAATGGTGAAATCAGACAGAAGGAAGAGTGTGGTGAGGCTGCATACTAATGCAAGACCCGACCAAACCCCACTTCATCCTATCCCCAGTGTAGAGGAGCAGGGCCGAGCAGGGCCGAGCAGTGCTGAGCTCTCACATTCACCTGCCCTGACCGGCAACAAGGCTTTGATACAGTAGACACACACTGGTTCACTTCACACCACTTTGTACAGCCAGTGAGGCCAGTACAGGAAAGAAGGGATTTAAAGTACGAAAGGTTAGCGGATGGAAACGCTTTGATCTCTACAACTGTAGTTGAAGAAAGGGTGGAGAGAGAGAGAGAGAGAGAGAAAGAGAGAGACTTACTCTGGTAGTCTTACAACACAGTACTTCCACAGGTCAGAAACCTCACAGGCAAATACTTCTGGACTTAGTAAGATGATTAAAGGCACTTGTATCTTAGTAAGGTTAGGCATCATAAATGTGGACTTTCCGAAGTTGAGACAACTATGAACATTATCTCATTGTCACACCACAGTTTAAAAATTGACCAAAGTAGTGCCCTTTTTTTGTCAGCATACTAAGCCAAGCTACAAGAACTGTAGGCAAATACAAAAGAGCCAAAGCCATGTTTACACTAATGAGCTGTCAATCAATGCTGGTGCTGAGAAATGTTCAGGCTTCCTCCCTGTCCCACTAAAACACTCAACACAACAGGAGCACCCTCACCTGTCTGAGGCACTTTGCCCAGGAGGTGAATCATCCTCCAGTACTCCATAAGCTTCTTGTTCTTCCGTTCGCCCCTGCATAACAATCAGAGAGAAAGAGACGGAGAGAGAGAGAGAGAGGGAGGGAGGGAGGGAGGGAGAGAGAGAGAGAGAGACCATTAGGAGACAGTCTGACAGCTTTCAAATCTTTTATTTGTCTTCAGGCTGCTATTGAAAACAATTGTGAAGGGGAGGAGACTGTTAAGAGGGCTGTTAGAGGATGTTTTGAATGGTGCGCTGGTGCGAGTCAGACTCCTCGGGCTCTGTTTGAATTCATTTGAAAGGGAGAGGAGGGCAGTTAGAGCAGACGCTTAGCTGTGCTTTTGAGCTGCCCACTGGGCCCCGAGTTCTCCAGCTCCAGCTCCTAGCGCCTGGGTGAAGGGCAGAGTTGTTGGCTTTCATCCCCAGGCGCTGCGCCTCCACCTCCTCCTTGCGCCTCCTCGGCTGGCTAATGACTTCGGTGGATCCCTGCGCAGGAGGGAGATGCTGGCCACCTTAGGGGCCCAATTAAACCCCCGTTAGAATGACAGAGGGAGCTTCCGACAGTGCGTCCATTCACCTGCACTAGCTGACTGAGCACAGGCTGCCTAACATGTGACACATACATGGGGAAAATACCACTTGTCTCATGTTGATGTTTTTCAATTATTCAATTCAATTATTTGCTGAGCGATTGGTTATCTGACAGAGATGTATTGCACGGTGCACTAATTTGCTCCTGAGAATCAATGCTCATACAATTTTGTGGAGTAAAACCTGAAGGGGCATGCCGGCGCCATGTGCTCTCCAAAATAACTGAACGCAGCGTGTGCAGAGAGTAGTTTTGATTCCTAGAGATACATACCTCAGAAAACGTGAGCAAACCTTTTAAAAAGCACTGTCCCTCTGCATCACCCAATTGCTAACACTCAGCATACTATAAGTGGGCAATCCACATTTACTGTACATCTATTCATTCTGAGGACATTTTTCTTAGCATGAGTGCTCCCTTTCAATCAAACACATGACCTTGGTCTTTTAGCACCTTGCTGTAATGAGCTACAGGAACCGTCTTTGCTTGGAAAGTGATTTCTTTCAGAAATGAGTGACTCATCCCTTGCCCGGAGTTATCGCATGCATATTTATGAATCCTAGCAGGACAGTCTGTGCCGCTCCTCTCCGCTCTCTAATAAAGTGAGTCTGAACAGTTGTGTGGGTGCTGGGGGGCCCTCTGGGAGCGGCGTGGGGAGAGTGGGGGGGACTTACGGATGCTCAGAGCAGTACTTCTCCAGCAGGAACTTGGACAGGTCCTCCAGGATCGGCTGGCTGTGCAAGGCCACAAACTGCTCCCTGCAAACCTGCCAATGGGAAGAACAAAACGAGAAGGGACAAAAGAAAGAGAGAGAGAGAGAGAGAGAAAGAGGGAGAGAGAGAGAGAGGGAGGGGGAGGGAGAGAGAGAGAGTAAGTCTCCATATTCACTCCTCCACTTCCTCCTAATTGACAACTTAACCTGCACACTTCTCAGTCCATTGCTTCCCTGTCACATTGCTACCTTTCCTGCGGTGTCTCACGCTCTTTGAGAGAGAGAGAGAGAGAGAGAGAGAGAGAGAGAGAGAGAGAGAGAGGGAGAGACAGAGTGTGTGTAGAGGGGGGGGTGGGGGGTTGGTCCTGGTCCAGATATTTATTGTTACGCCAACAAAGCCTTTGTGTTCAATCGTTCAAATAATTAAGAAAAGGCCATATTAGATTCAGCAAGAATACTCTAGAATATTAGATAACAGATATATACACAGACCTTTTTTAAGACCATAAAAAAAAGGTGGCAAAGCTAACCTCACCACCCATGTTTTGCTTTTTAAAAAGACTTGAGTAGGGTTTCGATGAGACTGGAGTACCCAGCCTAAGCCTTTCTTTGACTGACAGACCTGTGAGTAATGAATAACTGCTCCAGCATTAGATGACAGCATGTCAGCTAGAGAGGCATTCGTCTGTGGTGTTATTCCGGGAAAATGAAGGACAAGATTTCTTGGTAGTATTATGATTGGCACAGAGAATGCTGAGCACAGACACGTGAGAAGGAGTGAGGTGGAGTGGGTGGCGTAGGGGAGTTAAAATACAAACAGTCGTGGGTATTCTAGCTAGCATACCTGGTTCATGGTGTCGACAGTAGCCGCGTGTGTCCAGAAGCAGTCGTGGACGGAGACAAAAGTGAGGCCGGCACTGGAAGAGACAACAGGAGGGAATTTCACAGGTAAGGAGCAGTCACTTCCTGTCTGTCCTCACTCTACGGCTACTGGGGTCACTGACCTCTACTCCCAAGCACAGTTAATAATGTACTGAATGTACTGTGCCTGGGGGAATTCAAAGTACACAGTTTAATGACAACAATGTCTGGGTCAGTTATCTAAGAACATGAAACTCCCTCCTAAAAGGCCATTGGTTTGGCTAACGTAACCAACATAAAGCAATAGGGCTCTTCATTTAGGTTTACCATCTACTTTGAGTTAAAGTGTAAGTGTTTTTAAGAAACTCCCGTTTCCCAGTACACTTACTAAGTTGTTAATGCTTTGTTTTTTGTGTAGGGAGTAGGGACCCTATTCATACTACTGCATAAGTGTGGTGCTATTTTGAGCATTATTAGTGGTTTGGGCCCTTAGTACTTGCACTGTTAGCCATTTGGCTTGTAAACCAGGGTTGTGCACAATTCGAATTGCAATTCTGCTTCCTGTTTGCTACCTCAATTGAAATGCAAGTGAAATTCAAGAATTGAATTGGAATTTAAGAGCCAGTTTCAATTCAATTCTGGAATTTTGCACAAGCCTGCTGTAAATGCTAAAGCCGGTCAAACTCGTTAGTCCTTCAATCAACGTAATCTAGCTCTCGAGGGAGTGTTCGACTTGGTGAAAAAGACCCTGGGTTCAAATTACTCCAGAATCAGGGCTTAAAATTCATTTTTCAAAATGGGGGGTAATTCCCCCCTTAGGTTATTCATGTAGGGGGGATTTACACAATTTGGGAGGGGGGGTCGATTCTGATACCAAGTCAAGAATTGCGATTTCAATACTTCGATACTTTTTTAAAAAAAGTGTTTGATTTTGGGGCCCCCACCACCCTGACGTCATCAGTAATATATATTGTAGTGGGATCATTCACAACAGTGGACATCCTAGATTCTGCTTGACTCTCTCCACACACACAAACACACACTGAAAATGATAGCTTATGTGATATGTTTCTATCATATATTTTTGAATTCATATAGAGTGTATTTATTTAATAATGCATTTTTTAAAGTATAGCATTTTACTAGTAATTACTACTAGCTAAACATATTTAGTCATTTGATTGCCTCATATTGACGTTTAACCTATAACACTTAGGCATATCTTTAATGTGGTGTGTAGGTCCAATTGAGTGCACACATTGGTGATGAGTAGGTGTAATTGAGTGCCTGTCACTTTAAGAAAATACCTGAGAGTAATTCTATGGATAATTAGCCCCCCTTCAACCTGGCGGTTTTAGGCTGTAGTGGCTAGTGAATAAAAGTTGTGCATAGTCTCGGTATGTGTAGGCAAATCATTATGTTTTCTATGTCATTAGATACAATAAATGTTGACATGTCGAAGACAATCTTTCTGGGATCAAGTGTTGGCGTGACCTGAGCTAGCAGGATAGTTACCAAGGAGCTCTTTCCAGATGTAAAGTTTGCCATGGTATGTAGCCTATTTGCGTAGCGCAAAGCGTGGTTCTCTCTCTCTCTCTCTCTCTCTCCGTGTGTGTCGTCTGCATGAAGCTATGTTCAATTCAACATTGTAGTTGATCAGTCCGGTCAATAGCACCGCGTTCACGCCATTAATGATTAGGCTATATGCGTCATCAGACAGGCTGTAAAAGTGTATCACGAAATTTCTCGCATTATGATGGCTAGAGTTCTGGGGACTTGAACAAATTATCATAATACCATGAATCCGCAGTGAAATTTAAGCCCTGAGAATTACACTTTAACTTATCCAAGTTCGTAATTTCAGTGCATTCTTGGAAAAACACCCTGTTCAGTTAAATTAAACTGTTTATGTGCAGTCGTGCTGGGCCACATCCTGTTCAGATTATTTGCATAGTAGATTAACCTGAAGATTAATATCCATTATTGTTTTCCAAATCCCAAGATTATGTCTTCAAATGCCTTGTTTTGTCCAAACACCCAAAGATATTTCGTTTCTTTCTTTCTTTCTTTATTTTAGTTCACTGTGATAGAGCAAGTAAAGCTGAAAATATTCAAGTTTAAGACGCTTCAATCATATATACTTTAAGGAAAATACATACAAATTGACACAAACTTATCAATCGATGATTAAAATATTTGGCGATTAATTTATTAGTCAATAACTGATTGATTAATCCACTAGGCTGTCTTTCAGTGAGCAGCAGTGGAGCTGTGCAGTGCTGTGCCATGCTGTTTGGTTGGTGCTGTGCTGTACCTGTAGCAGTAGAGGGCCGTCAGCATCATGTGGGTGGAGTCCAGCGAGTGGATGAAGTTGGGAGGGAAGGCGTTCTTCTGCTTCACCGTGTCTGGCTTCCTGTGGAGAGAGGACGGAGCCGAGAGCGAGAGAGGAGCGGTCAGGCGAGAGACAGGGGAACGTCAAAAAAAAAACAAGAAACAAGGAAACAAGGAAACAAAAAAAGAGGAGAGAAGGAGAAGGAAAGAGGAAGAAAAAAGAGAAAAAGAAAAGAAAGAAAAATAAGAGGAGAGAGCGAGTTACCCAAAGCCCTGTAGCACAGCACAAGACACATAGGACCTAATTAAGGCTTGGGCCAACCCTGTACCCCTCACCCCCTTCCTCCCTCTCTCTCTGTATCTGTAGAGCTGGGTCTCATGCATCACTGTATGGCTGTGACCAAGCTACATTAATAACCACACGCCAACAACGCAGACCCACTGCCCACATTAGAGTGATGAATGCAGCCCATACGTGCTCAAAGGTGAGTGGACACGCAGAGGACATGCTTCACACTGCCAACCATATTGGATTAAACTCAAATCAATAGCACACACTTCACAGTAAATGAGCCGAAAATAAAGATGTCCCCCTTGCTTTGGTGGCATGTTAATTAAATCCGATGCTGCGTAATGATACATGATGTATTTTCTGCACAAATGTGAATCATGAAATATCCTTTAAAGTTATATTTATCTATTTATTTGATGAGCTTAGCATCACCTAATGTGCAGTGTGTGTGTGCGGATACCCTGGATCTGGGCCAAACACACCCCTCCCCCGAGTGGCTTGTAATGGAGGTGGAGCACACAGGGCTGGGTTAATGGACTGGGCTCCAGTCGCCCATTCGGGGATCACCTCTGCTACCCTGTGTGATGGGGAGGCAGGCCAGAGCTGAGAGGAGCAATCATTCACTAGAGCAGGGGAGGTGACGGAGAAGCTGCCTCGCTCTCCAGGAGGGCAGTGAGTGACGCCAATGTGTTTTAGAGCAATGTGTGAAATCAGCTCTGGCAACACTTAAGGATATCTCTGGTTAACATCGGGGAGGTTTTCCAAAGACATCATTTTTTCCTGGTTGGAAGCCCCGTATCTAGGAGCTGTCTATGAGAAACAGGGACACAACAGCAAACTAATAACATCTGATGGCTTTTGGGCAAATCTTAATAAAGACATTTTCATTCAGTCCCCACAGCCTGGCGGGCACGGCACCTCTCCTGCGTGGGATGGAAATTGTGTGCTTGTTTGCATCTGCGGGTGCCTTTGTTAGTGCTGCGGCAAGCTGTGAGGTTGCGTGCTTGGAGAACATCCCCACACATCTCATGCGACAGCGCGGCTACAGCTTTTGACAGGGGGAAGGACAGCAGCAACTTCCGGAGGGGAGGGGGAGTGTGGGGTAGGCGAGTGTGGGGTAGGCTAGTGTGGGGTGGGAGTGTGGGAGTGGGGATGGGATGGGCTGCGGAGGCTGAATTCCCTCCACTTCGATGTGATTCCAGGCTTTTTGGTATTCATTTAAGTCAGCCGAATGCAGGGGAGTGATGTCAAGGGGATGCAGGGACAGCTGTCAGTCCAGCCCAGGGCTCTCAGACTGGTCGTCGGCTGGCGTGCTGTTTCGAGGGAAGGGGGGTGGGGTGGGGTTCCTTCTCCCGCTGTCGGCACCACGCCACCTGCTAATGTGATTCCTGTCTTAGCCATTCCCGTGATGGCCGGCGCCTATCTGAGGCCCCTGACAGCCCCCCCGTATCAGCATGTGAGAGACTAACTCCCGTCAGAAGTGCTCTATAATCACTCCACACCACACCAAATGGGACTGGATAATGCTGGTGAGATTCGACGAGACACCTTGTGCAGGGCTCAACATAAGCAATGGCTTGCTGGTCTGGGGAGTAAATGAGCATGTCGGGAAAGTTGGTTAGCTAGTCACTGGCCCACTCGGGACTAGTGTCAGTTTTTTCCATCAGTCACCATCATGAGTTTTGTGTGAAAGTGACTTTTCTAGGTCAGTAAATACATACAGTACAAGGGGTCAGAACTAATGTCGGGGGAGATGTCTCGGAGGTTGTCTGCTTGATGGAGCTATTCTCAGGATTGTCGGGAGGATGAACCATTTATGCTGCGGCGAGCAGAGGCGTGGTACGACGCGGCTGGTCTCTGCAGGGATTCCACCAGCTGTAGGTGCATCGCTTCGTAAAACCGGGACAGAGATGAAGCCTTTATTTCAGCACAAGATGCTAGCTGACGATGGGAACTCAATTTAAAAGAGGCCTCCTTAAATTATTGAACGCAGTACTGTTCAAGGACTGAATCAGAAAGAAAAATAATACAAAACTGCACATTTCCAAAGAAAAAAAGGGTAAAAGTGAATTATAATGCAATGCAGTGAGGCACTGTCAGCAGCCTACTAAAGCAAATCTTAGCGCACATCTCTTGTCTCGTCTCATCTGGTATGCTGGGCTTGGGCTCTCCAGTGTAAATGACACTGCACATTCACCAGTGACATTTCAGCACAAATGCCAGCCTCCAGCTGAGGCTTCCGTGCTCTCGCACCCGGTCGGCGATGATCAGCGGCGTCGCAAACAGACAAGAGAAGCCTCTGCTAGCATGCCGTGCTCTAGAGCACTGGGGGTCAAGGATCATTAGGTGTGTGCTTCAATATAGAGTTGAGAGGTCAGGCATCCTCTTGATGGCTCAGAGACTAGTAGACAGGTGGACATCCGTCTTTTCAGAGCAGATCTTGTTGCAGTGGTTTATATTTGGCCACAATTACCCGACAGAGGACATGGGAGAATAGGAACATGCCAGTTTCACAACTATTAAGGAGGATAGGGGACTTGAGACACCATTACTTTAAGCTGCAACATGCATTCATGAGGACTGAAAATAAAATCCAGTTGACTATCTCATCATCTTTTTTCATCTTATTTCTTGTGAAGGTGCTTTATGGATCCATCAGTAAATCACCAAGGATATTCTATATGCTATACAGAAATGTCCATCCTCAACAATGCCCTTTACGATGTGGTTCTATTTTGAGCTATCTGATCAACTCTCCACTTGATAGGCAGTGAGGTTGAAAGAATGCAAGTCATGTGACGTTCAAATGTAATGGTGAGAGGCCACTCAGAGCGGGGGAGATGAAGGCCTTCAGACTTCAGAGGGAATGCAAGATAAGCGGAGAGGCACTTACTGGCTAGCATCATGGCTAATCTGCAGGCTCAGGAACTGGATGTTGCTTTTCAGCTGTGGGAGAGGAGAGGGAACAGAGGTACATAAGTTAGACAAACAAACAAACAAACAAATAAATAATCCAACAAAACAGTCTGGTGAAACATGGCCTCGACATGCTACGCATGAATAGATTCAAAGATTCACAGGCTGTTGTCTGTTGTCTGTTTCTCAAAAGAATGTACACATTCTGGAGTGTTGGCTTCACGCTGAAGCCTAAAAAAGGCTAAGGCTTTAGGTTGGCCATGGTTTATTATTATCGGAACTCCCCCTATTACCGTCGTTCCCGTATTTCTGCCGTCTTGCGTGTATGTGTCACTTAATATCCATTTCTATACAAACCAAGACGGCGAATTCCTAAAGAAACGCAAGCACCCACATCATAGGTGTATCTAAATTAGCTATTTACCAAAAATGACATTTTACTGTGACTCGAAGAGCTGTAAACAGTGTTGTAAGGCTGCGTGTACACATCCGCTTGGAGCTCCAGTGGAATTTTTAATTTCATGACGAGAATTCTCGTTCATGTGCCGTTGAAACGGCGTAAATAGGGGACCCAACAGGCCAGCACTATAACTCGTGGTAAACAAAATCGGATATTTCAGGCAGTAAATGCTCCCGTTAAGAACCAAACCAGATTTTGTTCAAATCTACACACCTATGGCTACTGAAAAATGTAAGGTTCATTTAGCAAATGTTTTTTTGAAGTGTTAAAAAACATCGTTAGAATAGAATTTCCGAACAAAAGTGGTGATAATTGGGGGAGTTACGATATGATTATGGTATTTGGCAGACGCTTATGTCCAAAGAGACTTACAGTATATGGACACTATATCAGTTAAAATAATAGTTTTAAATGAAGTCGGGAAAGCCTACATTAAGCATTATTGTAATAGTCATAATAACAATTGAGATGGGAGGAGCAGGGCCTGAGGGTCACTTATTAACAGACTAGTTAGTGGAAGTGAAACCAATGGACATTGGTCACCTACACAAACGCCTAAAAGCCATTTTAATCAGTATAAATCACAACAAAAATGGAGGGTCCATAATCTATTTCTATGACCCAGAGACAAAGAGGTGAATGAGTTTCAAGCACATGCATGTTCTAGGTTTGCGTCACCCATATTAAATAAATTGCCAAAAATCCAAATCAATCCTATTGTCTCTCCTAATACACCTTATTGACCTACAAGTGCTCCACATCGATCTCAGTCTCTCAAGTAAAGACAAATTGTGACAGAATTTGTAATGGGAAAGGGCACTGTTTTTGATATACTGGGCTTGCTGCCCTCCCCACACAAAAGGTTTTTCAGGGGCGTCGGTAAATTGGAGAGTTCCTGAAGAGGCGAGAAGGCGAGGAAGGGAGTGAGGGAGTGAGGGAGAGAGGGAGGGAGTGGGGATGCGGCCGGGGCTGGGGTGATTTGACTCTGCTGGAGATGAGTGTGACCATGTGAGTGGAATAGGGGCCTCTGGAGGAACCATTAGTCCTGTGTGAGTGACTAGCACACGCATCCGACCTGTCAGACCCCTGGGCCCCTGGAACCCATTACTGAGGAGATTAGTCCCTCTGAGTCCCTCGAAAGCTTTACTCACCACACACACACACACACACACACACACACAGACAAACACACACCTGTACTCAACAAATCATACTCATACACACACACACACTCTCTCTCTGTCTCTCACACACTCACACACACCTGTACATAACAAATCATACTCACACACACACACACACAAATCATACTCACTTGCAATCCAGGGTTTCTGCAGGTTTCAAAAGGTTAAATGTAAGACTTTTTAAAGAATATTTTAATGCGTTTTTACTTTTTAAGGCCTACAATTGTAAATAAATTCAAATGTATTTAAGACAATTTAAGGCTTACTCTTTTAAGACCTCGCAGAAACCCTGAAATCACACATGCTTGCATACCAACATCAAACAACACAAACATCTATACAAAACAAATCATGAAGCTACACTCTCCAATGCTCTCCAACTCACCTGTACACACGCACAAACACACACACACACACACACACACACACACGCACACGCACACGCACACTATTCACATACACAGACACACACAAACCTTTACACAGCAAGTGGAAAAACACCCAGGTGAGCTCAAGGTGACAGCATAAAAAAACTGGAGCAAAGCCATGCATTAGGGCACCAGGAGGAGAACAGCATCAGGGACAAGTGAGGCGAGATGGCTGGGGAGATAGGGACTGTGGAGGCGCAGCGACAGCTCCTGGAGGCGGTCCACAGAGTGGGATGCCAGGTAGCCAGCCCCGTGGGAAGCCTATAGGTCTGGGCCCTGTGTGAGCCTACTCAGGAGTGACTGTGTGGAGAGTTGGGTGATGGTTGAGCTGAGATCTGCATGTACAGGCACCAACATGAGTGTGGCGTCACCTTCTGTCACTTGCCCATGCACATCAGTGCTGAAAGTTTTTATTGACAAATATTTGAGGAACAACAGATTTTATTAAGTGGCGGCAAACAAAAAATAGGACTGAGTCGTAATCCACAGCGTGGCAGTGAAAGGGTTCGGTGGTGGTGTGCGAGGAATCTATTGTAATCTAACGTCAAAAGTGGAGTGCACCGCACTCGTGTCGGTGCCTGTATACGGAGGCTGTAAAAGTGAAAGTCCAAAGCTGTAGGTAATCGCATTGCCAGGTATCTGGGACTGACCGCTTCCCACTGCTCCACCACGCTCACTTGAAGTCGGCAAACCAGTTTCCTGTTTATTGACATGGCTGTCAACAAGCACCTGAAGATGAGTGCTTTAGTTGTACGAAAACGTAAGGAATACAATGTATGCGAGTCTTCATGTCCGTGGGTGGCTCTAGTACTGTTGCGTGCCATTCTGCTCGGCTTCAAGTCGTTATAAATGCGATTTCAGCTTCCACCTTTTTCCTGAAAACACCAGCCTACTCGCAGTGTCTGCACAAAATAAGGAGGGAATGATATTCAGTGAGCACACGTGCTTTGTTGACAGCCATGTCAACGAACAGGAAACTGGTTTCCCGACTTCAAGTCAGCTAGCGCACAGAGCCTGTACGTATACAAATAAATCCTAAGGACTAAGGATGCCCAAGTGGGAAGAACCGGAGTCCTGGCTCACATGTGACTGATCAGCTGGGGTCACCTTTATGAAGAGACACAGGGCTCTGGGTCCACATGGATGATCCAGGGCAATCGTGTGGGTTCTCTGGGTCTCGTCCGGAGAGGGATGACTTGACAAGAATGCTGACCACAGGTGCCCATTAATCAGAGTGATTGATGAAACTATTAGGCTCCGTTAATAATGGCACCATTTAGGACAATGAGACGAGCCAGAGGAGACAGCTGTGACTGAGGTGGAGCACAGAAGAGGGTGGAGGCTGGTGGAGGTCAGATAGAGCGCCTGATCACCTGCTCCCCGCTGCACAATTAAGACACATGGCTAATACACGAGAGAGGTAATGATATACCACAAACACAGCTCCGGCTGTTGTTGCAAAGAGCCTGATCCTGGGGTGCATTTGAGATTGATAAGCCTCAACTGCACTTCTGCTCATTTATTTCATATCAGTCCAGGCCATCTAGTATAGAGCTGCAACTGGAAATTTCAGGAATTCTGTCAGTTCTTAATAAGACAGACAATGAAGTAAGGATACAAGTGAGGACACAATGACATTGACAACACTAAAGGGCATCCGCGATTCAAAGCATTCCCACAGGGAATTCCAATCAACCATGTCATTGCATAATGTATGGAGTTAGCGCGGCTAATGAGGTAGGCTCCATCCTCTTCTTGGTAGTCTCCTCCCAAGGCAGCATAGGAAAGACCACTGGTAATCCCAAAGGAGAGGTCATGTTTTTGCCCTCTGCCCCCTCACTAGTCAAAGAACCCCTTCTGCTTTCTGTATTAAAGGTGCTATGCAGAGTTTTGGTTTTGTTTTGTTTAAAACACACAGAAATGACTTAGCAACAGCAACAGAATGTGACGGAACGACCGTTTTGATATGTCAAAAAACACACATGCTCGATGTTGTCCTAATATCCACTGAAGTTAGCATGCAAACCAGCTAGCGATGGCTTTCTTGTAATACCACGTTGCACCATGTGTGGCTGCTGTATCAAATACAATGCAGCTCATAGAAGACGATGTTCAAGACAACTGTAAGCCTACAGAATTCCACATAGCTTCTTTAAAGGTGCTCTAAGCAATGCTGGGTAACGTCACTTCTGTTGTCATTCAAACAAAACAGAGAGCTAGCTCGCTACTTCCTCCCCATCCCTCCCGTGCAATTAAAACTCTCCTAAACTAGCATCTCGTCTGTGATTTGCTGGAACAGTTTGTTATGTTTTTATGGGCTAGGTTTGCCCAGGTTGTTTTTGTTGCCGTTTTTAGAGCCTGGGCTGTCCAAAGAGATGTTTTACAGTGTATTCAGGACACAGGCAGCTAGCGGATGGTGAGGTAATGTTTGCTGTAAGTGACAAAAAAACTTTTAGCCTTAAAAAACGTGGGGCATCGCTTAGAGCACCTTCAACATGGATGCCATCTGCATGTACAGTTACGTAATGACACAATCTTATCACTATGGAGTCAAACACTCATGCTGGACAGTGCAGCACTGCTTGGGACCAAGACAGCCATCTTTCAGTGGGAGAGCCTGCCACCCTGGCATGATGCCTAATGTATGCATTGCAAACAGCTGTTATCTCAACCAGCGATAAGTGTGGCTTTGAACAATTGGGATCAGCCCTTCCTTGCACTTGTCAGCGAACACATTACTTGACATGTATGCAGTCCACTGCCTTCTATCTTCCTGACAGCTCGAGTCATGACAGACGCACTTCTCATCATCATGAAACAACGAAACGCAAAACATACAAACTAAAGGGCCAAGTCAGATCTTCAGCATGGGTTCTGTCCTTCTGCTTAAACTACTGGGTGTCAGTTTGCTCAATAACTATATTTGAGTGGAGAGTTTGAATTTGAGTTGACCACAGGGAATAAGAATCAGCAGAGGACCTTGAAGAGAGGGCTGCAAATTCTGTTCAGTATTCTGTCGGTAAACAAGCGTGCACAGATCTTCTGCAGTCAGGCTGATGTATCCATCCATCCAGCTCTGTGTGCATGTTCCAAAATGAAGAGGCTTTCAGTCAATTGCCTCGGGTCACCCTGAAGGTCAGAATGATTTATTGCAAAACACAACTCGTTCCTCAAATAGAAGCATAATAACGGTCAGTTCCTGCCTGTATCTGCCATGGAGGATATTTCCACCCAAGGAACAGACATTTAGGAAAGTGAGCCGGGTCAACCAAAATGGCAGATAGCTCAATTAGATTCACCAGAACAGACTTATGGCAGAGCAATTTGAAATAAAGGAAAAGCAAAGATAATCAAACAAAGTTAAACAAGCGAAACGTAATCAATTTACAAAATTATTTTGTGCCATCCATTTTCTTATCCTAAGCAATCTGAGGGCAAATCTCCTGCATCATCAATCGGCTGCTATATAAGCCAGTTGTGAATTCAATCTCCTTTATTACAAATCTTGAACGAAACTATTAATTTCAGGCCAGCTTGTCCCCAGTAAGAAAGTGTATGCCATCTAGTGACATGATGTAAAAGATCTTCACAACTCAAACAGAAGCTTAGCTTGCAGCTATTTGAGTTGGGCGGATGGAGGCATTACTCAAACATAGCCCCGACAGTGCTGCACTGAGGCCCGCTCTGAGCTCTGTGACTGCCTGGGTGCTGCTCGGAAACAAGACTCTCAAAGCTGCAGCCACTCTGGCGAAGCTGCCACTCGGTTATTGATTGCTCCTGTCTGCGACTCTGGGGATTAGGTAAAACACTGTCTAATTATTCAGAGCCCCCCGGAGGGACAATACCACCGCTGACCTTTTCGCCGTCTTTTCCCCCCCAGGGCGTCCTTGAAACTCCGACAGCATTTATTATTTCACAATCTCTTCGTATGAAAAAATGAGATGGCCTGAGCGAACAAGGCAAGGCAAGAGTGTTGTTTTGACCTCAGCTGAGGCTAGAAAATGAAACCAGTCGCAGAGAGAGATCACTGTTTGTGTTTGTGTGAGTGTGTGTGTGTGTGTGTGTGTGTGTGTGTGTGTGTGTGTGTGTGTGTGTGTGTGTGGAAGGGAGGGAGGGAGGGGGGACAATTAAATGCTTGGTGAAGTGTTTCAGCTGGGATTGTTGTCCACTGGGTGCAGGCAGATCAACTGTACTGGCTTTGGCTTACAATGGTGTTGCTCTCTGGAGAGCTCTGATTTCCCCTTGCAAAAAGGACACCTTAAGTGTTTCTCTCGTGCTCGAAAAACAAAAACAACCAGCACTTCCTCCCTCTTCATCTCTTCCTCTTTGCATCCTCCCATCCTCTCCCTGACACACACCCGCTTCAGATTGAACCTGATACACCCACCTTCTACACTTACTGAACAATGTAACCTAACAAAAAGTGACCCACCGATCTGATTAGCCCCATACAATCGCATTAGTCAGGCTTATTGATGTGCATCCCAGGGTCTGGTCTCAGGCGCAATTTCCTCTTCCAATCAGCCAGGGAGCGGGGCGACGCAGTCACTGATTAAACTGCTTCTCCTTCTCTCTCTCTCTCTCTCTCTCTCTCTCTTCCTGCGCCTGCTTCCTGCGCCTTTTGTTTGCTTACAGTAGAGAGGCATGCAGCGAACGAGTGCTCCATCTTCCTCATTCGTCCCTCCTCTTCCTAATTAGTGTCCCATTTCCCATTGGAAGGAGGAGGAGAAGTTTGGGGAATTGATGAGGGCGGGCAGGCAGATTGTATTAAAGGCTGGAGGTGACCTCGGTCTTGTCAAATCGCTCAGCGCCTCAGTCTTCTGAAGCACCTTTTTTTTTTGGAACCTTCCCCCTCGGGGGAGGATATGCGAAGGTGACGTTTTGACTTAACACCAGACAGTACTTTCTCCTTGGCCCTTGAAGCATTACTGACATTCAGTCAAAGGAAGAATTTGCAGGAGGCTGAGGAGTTTTTCAGAGAAAACAGCAAGTCTCTCGTTTGAGGCTAACTCGATCAGGACAAATACATTAGGAATTCGTGCGACGGCTTGAAGTGACGCTGATCATATTTTTGTCTTTGTGTTCACAGTTTCAATCACAATCAATCATGCCTTAGCAGAGCATCCTCTCATGCATATGCACAGGGCTTTTTTGCTCTCTCTCTCTCTTACACACACACACGCCCCTTACACACAACCCTTACACCCACACACACACACACACACACACACACACACACACATCATAGGCCAGCTGTCTGCCTCTCATCCCAGTCTCGCTTCCAGCGCCTGCTGTTAAGCAGCTCCGGCTCGAGTGCCTCGCCACATTCTGATGCTATGCTAATCAGCCAGGGTGCAGGCTACGGGTGCTGGCAGCCCCACTTGAGCTGTGCTCGCACAAGCAGAAACTGACACACACACGCACAGGTACAAACAGGCACACATCCACAATCTCACACACACACACACACACACACTCAAAAAAAAATCACATATACACACATGAGTATAAATAAGCAGGCACGCAATCAATTACACACATCCACGCACGCACACGCCCACACACACTCACCCACACACACAAACTGCCACAAAGGCATCAACCTGAAAACAGACTGTTAAGGCCTTGTAATCATAAAGATGTAGACGCTACAGACCAACCAACCAGTGTTAGTTCTCCCACTAACGCACGTCTGAACACCCTCCTGGAATCAACAGCGACATCAAGCATCTGGACGGCCACAAATACTGCCAGGTCAGAGGTGTCAGAGACGTCATTCAGCCAGACAGCAGCCGCAGCCGCTTCCCCCAAACACCGCTGCCATCTCCCCCCAACCACCGCTGCCATCGCCCCCCCCCCCCAGACAGCGCTCACTCCCCCCAACCACCGCCCCCCCCAGACAGCGCTCACTCCCCCCAACCACCGCTGCCATCGCCCCCCCAGACAGCGCTCAGATACACGGCTCACGTGTAAACAAGTCTCGCACGCACCGGCAGAGAAATAAATAAGGCTCTATTTATACCCCCTCTCGCAGGTATAAATATAGAGCACGGGTGGGAGCGAACGAGCCAGCTATTACACTGGCACGACGGCAACACTACATCAAAGTGTGGTGGGGGTGGGGGCGTAGAAATGAAAAGGTGCTATCGGGGGCTGGGATCTGATGGTCCGATTGTGATTGGTGGCGGGCAGGGATGGAGGGTGCGATGTGATGTGCGGACGTGCTGTCTGGGGGGAACCGGACTGGACCACTGATTAATACGGGCCCCGACGGCTGGCGCATTAATCTGCCCGCCCCTGACATTTTCAGGGGAGACGCGACAGAGAGAGAGAGAGAGAGAGAGAGAGAGACCACCACAGCCCCCTCCTCTAACCTCCTTCTCCCTACAAATCTCCCTCATCACACACACAACACAAAAACACGCGGCCGTCAAACCCCTACCAACACCACCCCAAGGCTTGGCAGAGGGGGAGGTCCTCTTGAGAAATGAAGAGGACTAAAAATAGAAGCGGAGGCGCTGAGGAGCCCTGACACTCCAGATGGAGAGGTGGTTTACAGGCCACGCCCCAGCCCTTGACCCCAGGGGCCGCGCACACTCCTGGCTCAGACAACGCCAGCAATTGATGAGGGAATACAGCAACACTGATGAGCCAAGTTGGCTCACTAGTGGAGACGGTTCGTGTATATATGTGTGTGTGTGTGTCTGTGTGTGTGTAGGTGTAGGTATGTGTGTAGGTATGTGTGTTTGTGTGCATGAGGATAGATGAGGTGTGTGTGCGAATGCTCACACCCCTATCCCTTCCATCCACCTTAAGGCAAACATAGCCCATCTGATGACAAACAACCTGTTCAGAGATACACCGATCCACTCCGCTCCATTCCCAGCCAAGTAAGCGTTTGCACTCTGCTCTTCATTATCGGAGCTGGAACATGCCAAGGGCCATCAAAACCAGGCCTGTGATTTGCTCCAGAAGCATCCAAAATCCACCGACCGCAGAGGGCAGGCCTCCAACTCCTGTTTCCTCTAACCTGTCTGCTTGTGCATTCTTCATTTGCATGACAGAGCTAGAACTGAAACTGGTGGAAAATGCATGCTTAATAAAAAACATGCATTGACCACTTTCATAATACTTGAAACTGAACTGGCAAACGGTACACACATAAACAAAGTGAAGAATGAAAAGAGAAGAAATGCATTTGCATGTATAGTTCCCCCCATGTATTAACCTCATAGCTGAAGAAATTTTGCAAAACGAATGTATAAACCTCTAGCCTAGAAATCTAGATGCTCCCTAGCGGCAACAAATGTAATTTGCAGCCAGGGTAGCCTAGCAACTCTCTGTTGGCTCGCGAGCTGGAAAAATGAAACTTTGATCAGGCCAATCACATCGTGTATAGAGTCGGTGGGCGGGCTTAACATAATGATGGCATAAAGATGGATGCTGCTGCTGGCGAACAGCGTGACACAAGTTAAGTTTTTTTTTGATCAACTAGCCAACTAGCTCCGCTGGTGGGAAAACGCATGGGACTTATGAGTTGTAGCGCTATCCTATTGCGGGCAGAGGGAATTTGAAAGACAACCGTTTATCCCGCCCCTCGGATTGAGCACTGCGAATGGTGAGTTCCCAGACCCTACATCTTGATGTGGGTCTGGCTCGTCAGGCTAATAAACCTCAGTTAATAGGCAGGAAATTACGGTAGACGGTAGATGCTGATGCGGGGACACTGGTGACTGCTTTCCAGGTGATGGCCATCTGGTGGCTCTTGGTTTTTTTTTTTAAGTATATTTTTGGGACTGTTTTTTATTGCCTTTATTTTGATAGGATAGTGAGAGACTGACAGGAAGTGAATGGGAGAAAGAGATGGGGTGGGATCGGGAAATGACCACGGTCAGACCCGAACCCGGGTCCCCATGGGCACCTGGACCCAAATATGGTACAGGCCCTGTATCCAGTTGCGCCACAGGGCCCTCCTGCTTTTGGGGAGCGCCGTGAGGAGCGATGGCGGCTGTAGAGGCTGAGGTGGACGCTGAGGTGGACGCTGAGGTGGGGCGGCAGAGGGGCCATGATTAAAAGCGATTAAAGTGGTGAAGAATTCATGAGGAGACGTGGCACTCTGATTTATGAGGGCCTTCATCAGAAATTCCATAAAAGTCCAATAAAAAGTAATGACCCAACATTCACTGGGCAGGACGAAGATAACCCAGCCACACTGCAACGGACAGCCTACATACTGGCCAGTTTATATAAAACACACCACCCTTCACATAAAACCAAGCACATGTAGCAAGAGCTACAGCACACAGCGTACATGTTGACAATGCAGATGGATAATCAACTTGAACATGACTTTAGAGATATATAGATACTCAATGTCTTCCCCTAGTTTCCTTTTCACAATACACCCCACTGACATAAAAGCCTCACCCTATGAGTGACTATTGAGACAGTAATGGGATGCAGTATTTTCTCATTATCGCATCTTGGAAGGACAATTATGGCTGGCGATTAGGAGGAATAATAAGCTTGGTGGTGTCGAGGGCTCCTTAATAATCAGCTCAAACCAGAACATGCCCCCTATGGCCGCCTTTAATTAAATTCCAAATTGACCAGCACTGCATGACGGGACTTATTGAAGAGCATCCCGCTGATCCCAAGGTTTGTGACGGAGGCTCTAGACGTCTCTCACAAGAAAATAACAAAACAGACAATAACCGTGCATTGTGGAGGTGTGCTATTTGAAGTCATATTATGCAACGTTTTTAAACAGTATTGTATGATTTGATTAATCCTCAATTTCAATTAGATAATTATGAGAAGAGGTGATTAACACACCTGTTGTTCGTACTAACTGGTCAGGAAACCGAGTGGAAATGTAAGGATAACTTCAACATCACTTCCGAGTATATTACCGAAATGCATCTATTTGACAACAAAATGCCACACCGAGACAAACTGGAGCAGTGCGCTAGTCCACCTGTGTGCTGGCCTGCAACATTCTGATGTAAAAGCCCTCAGCTCTCAGATCCTCTGTCTCTGTGTCCTTGTCACGTCCCATCACCCCCGTGATGATCATGACCGAAGCAGAGCGGAGCAAAGGAAAGTGGAGGAGAAGAGGCGCTCAGCACCCCCCCCCACACACACACACACACACACACACACACACACACACTCCGCCACTACGGCATCTGCGTCAGCAGCGCGGCTGTCGACTGGTGAGGCTGGGGGAGCCGTGGCGAGGAGGTGGGCAGAGCGTCACTCCTGCCATTAGGGGGCCATTAAGCATTACTTACAAAGGACCAGCCCACAGGGCCTTGGGGGGACAGGGCTGTGAAAAGGCCTGTGGCACGACACTGGACCCTGGGAGGGTGGGGGAGAGGAGAGGGGGAGAGAGGAGAAGAGAAGAGAAAGGGAATGAGGATAGAGAAAAGTAAAGGAGAGGAGAGAGGGAAGCAGAGGAACAGAGGGGAAGGAAACTAGAGAGAAGGAGAGGAGTGGAGAGAGAGGGTGGTATACGTGTGTGTTTCCTGAGGCGGGCCGGTGAGGCATAGCACCAAGTTCTAGGTTAGCATTCAGAGCCAGCTCCTGGGCATCAAATACATTTGTCTGCCATATCCTTCATTTATATGAACAACAGTGTGCTCTAATGCTTATCCACACTGAAAGCAGGCACACGCACACACACACACACACACACACACACACACACACACACACACACACACACACACACACACACACACACACACACACACACACACACACACACACACACACACACACACACACACACCCCTTAGAGCAGGACTCAGCCAAGTGCAGCAAATCTTGCGGTTTGATTTGCAATGGAAATGTGGGCCTTTGTTTACAAGCCCGCTCAAACAAGGGGCAGAGAGAGGAGCACTTCTCACATGAGCTCACACTCAAATGAATGAACACACACACACACACACACATGGACTTCTCTACTCAGATAACCTACACACACACACAATTTCTAATAATACACATGGACTCATACACACTTCTTCATAGATAACCCAGCACTGGCAACACACCAGTACATTTAATCACACACAGAGACACACAGGCACACAAACTCCAGTTTTGCCTATTCCAAAACTCAGCAGCACCTCGCATCTGTGCATAACTCCTGCTGTCTTCAAACTCTCTGTATCCCTTTCTCTCTCTTTCCCTCCCTCCCTCCCTCCCATGGATGTGGAGCTCCACCGAGCTGGGTGCTGAGCGAGGGGGCGGAGGTGTTGTTTGGAGGAGGGGGGGGGGGGCACGGACGTGCTAGCAGCTGCTCTCTGCAGGAGTGGCGCGAGCCGCAGCCCCGTCGCTCTCTCGCTCCACTCGGCCTCCCGACCAGCCGCCCACCGCAGCACCACCGCTGTGCTCTCCGCACCCGCCTAATGCCTTCTGACAGACGCCGAGAGGAGGAGAGGGCAGCCCAGTGTGTGTGTGTGTGTGCGTGGATGCACATACAGTATGCCTATAAATGTATGTTTGGATATGTGTGTGCACGTGTGTGTGTGTGTGTGTGTGTGTGTGTGTGTGTGTGTGTGTGTGTCAGTGAGAGCAAGAGAGAAAGTGAGCTGGCAAGTGCCATTCTTATGTTCCCGTCGGCAAAAGAGGACCTTTCCACAAAAAGGCTGTGGAAAGAGGCTCTTTTAATTTAGGTCAAGAGGAAGGGGAAGTGGTGTGGGAGGTAGTGTGATTGTGAGTGTGTGTGTGTGTTTGGGGGCACGCAGGGGGCACAGCGGCAGCTTTTTGGCTTCTTCAGCCAAAGCCACCGCTGTGTGGCTCCTCAGTGGTCGCTGACGGTGACAGGAGAGCGCTGTGGTCTGGACTCCGGATCAGAGGGGAAACCGCAAACCTCAAACAGCTCTGTCGCCATGCCGACGCCTTCATTGGAAAACTGTTCAGCCACAGACTATTAATAGGCAGGCTGCTGTGGTGTCCGTGTCGACTTATACATACATACATACATTATCAATACCCAACAACGCTGAACAGTTCAATAAACAAACACAAAAAATGCCTTCACTGCATATACCGAACACAAAACACGTTTATCAATCTGGTCAGGTCTGACTCGGGTCTAATTCTGCCGGTGTGGCACTCAGTGTGATGCCGTGGCGCTGCGGTCAGTACTCACCATCTGGTTCCTTATGCGGTGGTACGGCTGCACGATGGGCAAGCCCAGAGGGGTCACCCACTCCACCGTGCTGCCGGACTTGGCGATCAGCCGGGCGCTCTCAGTCAGCCAGTCCTACCGGGGGCAACCAACATTTATTAACCAACATTGTATGAGTATAATGTATGTGGCCATAACATGCATGCAATATACTGATCATATACCACCAAGCATTAGATCTCATCCTGTAGCACTTTGAGATTTCTAGAAAATGTAAAATGCGTTACAAATAAAATGTATTATTATTATTATTAGATTTACATTTTGTCATAAATAATGATCTCATTCTGCTGAATAATGCAGATATAGAGGGCATGCATAAGCATCCTATGGCAAAGTTCTGGTGCACAGTAAGCAGTGGCTTTATGACAGGGCTCAACTTGCTGAAATGAAGGGACCCAAATTGAGCTGTTCCATTTCTGTGTCTGTGGCCTAACAGGTGTGTGAGCGTTGCTGCGAGCATAAGGTGTGTGGACCTGCAGAACAGCAGCAACAGGACTGCTAGCGCTGCTGCAGTGTCAATGGCACAGATTAGGCAACCCCTCCATACACACACACAAACACACACACACACACACACACACAAACACAGAGTCCCTGAGGCCCCAAGTGGCTTCAGCACCAGACTAATGTCTCAGTGCTTCCCTGAGTCGGACCTCATACATCAGCTTCCTGCCCCCTCCCCCCCTCTCTGGATGTCTCCATCTCTTTATTACTCCCCCCATCCCTATCCTCATCCTGCCATCTTGAACATGTACTCACTCTCTCTCCATCTCTGTGGCCCACTACGCTCTTTCACAGGCCCCCACCTCTCTCTCTCTCTCTCTCCCTCCTTTCTCTCTCTCTTTCACCTTCTCTCCTCTTTCCCTCTCTCCTTCTCCCAGGTACAGCGGGTGAGTGGATTGATCATCCCCCCTCAGAGAGCCAGCAGACAGGGCTCAGCAGGATCTGACCCATTTACAGCAATGGGTCTGCCGTGTGTGTGTCTGTGTGTGTGTGTGTGTGTGTGTGTGTCTGTGTGTGTGCATTTGTGTGTGTCTGTGTGTGTGTGTGTGTGTGTGTGTATATGTGTATGTATTTGTGTGTGTGTGTGTGTATGTATGCGTGTGTATATATATATATGGGGTGTTTCCTATTAGATCTGGCTGTCTGAGCACCTCCTTGAGGGAAGCAGTGGGCGAGAGTGTGGGTGGTTGCTGGGGATGTGCGTGTGGTGGCAACAGGTTCATCTTTTTGTATACCCGCCCCCCTGCCCCCCCCTGCCCCCCCTGCCCCCCAGCCCCACACACACACCCCACATCTGTTTTCTCTCCCTGGCTTTAATGCATGAGCCAAACGCAGGTGTGTGTCTTCTTTAATATGGGAGGGGCGGGGGTGGTGGCTAAATCGGGAAGACACCTGAAGAATTAATATTGCCTCTCTTTGCAGTTTAAAAATAACACCAGGCTCTCCTCCAAGACTCTGCTGTTTATCTGGGAAGCCTGGGCTCACTCTGTGTGTGTGTGTGTGTGTGTGTGTGTGTGTGTGTGTGTGTGTGTGTGTGGGTGGGTGTGGGTGTGGGTGTGGGTGTGGGTGTGGGTGTGGGTGTGGGGTGATGTGGCTAGAAAGATGAATGAAAACAGGGTGTTATGGTATGGACTGTGTGCCAAGAAGGTTGGTATGAAAGGTGAATTATAATGTATGTGCCCCTAAGCCAGAACATACATACAACATAGGTACAATTGTGCATTAAGTTTTGTTTTTTACTTCAGCAATATGGCACGAGTGAGAATGGGGTTGATAGGGATATAACCACGCCATGGATATATCCTTTATTCTACTATCAGCTAATCAAGTTATGAAATTGTGTTTTCTACCAAGTATTTAGATTTTTGTTTTGCATCCTTCGGCCAATAAAATAGCCCCAATCTTAGTCTTGGTGTCTCCTGTTGCCATGCAATGCAGCATATCAACTCTTCAAGTTCAGTGAGAGAGGCTATATATGCACTTGTGCACACAATAATTTGTATACTCTACTTTCTCTTCTATATGTCACATGGCAAACTGAACACGCACCCTACTCCATTTACTCAATTTTTTCCACTCACTTACTGCCATATTTGACGTTATGAAATTGCTGCTTTCTCATTTTGAAATAATAGAACAGTGATGGAAAGTGATTACTAGCGGTAAAGGGTCTAAGTAAATATACGTATCTCACTGTACTGTTGGTAGAGTGCCCCTGCAGATGTAGAGGGTTGGGTTCCATTTCGTCATGCATAAACATGGTACTGTATGTCGGGAACGGGAAAGGTGATGTGATGGGAAGGATGTGCTTGTGTTGGCTCATACCTGGATCTCCCGAGTGCCTGTGAACATTTCCTTCAAACTGCTGAACACCTGATGCACCAGGTAGTATGAGGCATCCCATACGTGCTCCTGCAATCACAAAGCACACACACACACACACAACACACACAAAATATCAAAGCCAGGGAGCAACAAAGAGAAGAAGGGCATTTCCATCTGGCCACCTGCACAGTGCACAGTAGTCAGGTGCCAAGGCCCTTGCTTCAGATAACTCTGTTGCCATGGAGGGCTCTGGTGGCACTGGACTCTGCTGAGCACACTCTGTGAGGGGTGCCATGAGGCTGGTCCCTGGTCTTTCAGGGGAGAGAGAAAGAGAGAGAAAGAGCAAGAGAGAGAAGACGGTGGTGGCACTGGGGTAAACAGGTGCCAGGAGCTGCCCAAGTGCCACCCTGGCCTGCCTGAGCCTGTCCAGCATCTCTCCAGAGCTGGGCCAACACACAACTCGCCAACACACAACTCAGCAATGCCCTTACACTTCACACACACACACGACTCACCAATCCCCTTACACTTCACACACACACATTAACCACCCTAAAGAACCTCTTCCCTGTTCTGCCTCCTCCCTCCTCCCTTCCAGATGCAAGGCCTGAGATAGGCTCCCTGCAATACCCTGGGTGCCTCCTAGTTGATTTCAGCAGTAGTAGCAGCATCACTTGTGTCTCCATGGCTGTGTGTGTTCTTAAGTGCTTCGGGGAGTGGATCTGCACTCGCGGGACCAGACGACTGCTAAATAACCAACAACACAGTGTGACACTGCAGAAAAGCTGAGGATATACCACACAAAAGGTGGTGGACTCTGGGTATAGTGCGTTCATATGCTACGGATAATAAAGATTCATTGATTATCCCACAGGTCATGCAACTGAAGCTGAACAACTTAAAACACAAATGGCAACATACTGTCCATGACTTCAAGTAGATTTTGGATGGAGGCCTGAGTATATTTACAAAGCAACAAATAAGCCCATATATCGATAACAAAATCAACTTTATCCTATGGGTCATTCTGTGTCAAATCAGAGATGGTTGTTGCTGCACTGTGTCAGATTTTGTTGGGTCTCAAAACCAAGGCCTGTAAAATATTTCTGTTCAAATCCTATATCTTCATATTATTTTCAGCCCTTGAAATACTTCAGTACTTCAGTTTTACAGCCTGAAAATCACATTGTCTGGTAAGCAATGTTTGGGTAATCAATGAAAATAATTATTCATAGGCAGCCTATAACTAAGACTATAAACTGAGTTATTCCCACATTGATTACCCCACATGTTCTATGAACATTACCAAAAAATGCAATCACACCTTGTTAATATCTTTATGTGCATTTAATAATATATAATAATAAATGATTGTATTTGCAGACAAAATACAAAATTGGTGCCATGTGGATACAAAAATGAGTTTACTACATTCTGCACTTTTTTCCATATAAATGTAATGGGCATGCAGTACAAACTTTTAACGGTCCAATCTTACCAAGAACATGTCTGTCTTCCACCCTACAAAGTTTGGGCAGGCTTGGAATAATTCTTTTCAAGATATTAATGCTCATTACTCTTTAAACATGGATTTCAAGATAAGGTATTTTCTGAGATTATAAAAAATATCCAAATGGGTGAAAAAAATTTATGAAAACATTGGAATTTAACAAAAATATTTTATAGGTCTTAGTTTTGGGACCTAAATATTAGGTAGACAAATTTTAAACAAAATCTGAGACGGTGCAGCAACCTTTTTCCTGGATTTTGTCTGATTTGACACGGAATGACCCCTATCTATCATTTTCTATCTTTTAAGAGGGGGGTTGGTTGATAACTCAATATTACCACATTATTTATCACATCTGTCCATTGGGTACTGACACAAGGGTTATGAGCGAACTCACAAACCCAAAGCAAGCCTTACCACTGAGGTTGCAGACAGATTGCATGAGGCTGTGAATTTATAGACGGGTAGGCTGAGAAAGCCTCCAGTGCATTCTCTTTTCTCTGGGCATCAAAACTCAAACAAACAAACATACACACCACAAAGGTCAGTGAAGGTTAGATGCTACATGGATCTATAGTAGTGTCGTTGATATAACATGCAGGACCAGATATGGATGTGGAGTTGAGTGTGTGTGTGCATGTGTGTGTGTGTGTGTGTGAGCATATTGAGTGTGGGTGTATGTGTGTGATTGTGTGGAGTAGAACAGACAGAGAGACTGTGTGTGTGTGTGTGTGTGTGTGTGTGTGTGTGTGTGTGTGTGTGTGTGGAGCATATTGAGCGTGGGTGTGTGTATGTACATGTGTATGATTGTGTTGAGTAGAACAGACAGAGAGACTGACTGTGTGTGTGTGTGTAATGGTAGCAAGGCTTTACCTTGGGGAAATCATCAATCTCCTTCAGCCTCTTCTCAATCTGCAGGCGACCCCCGTAGCGTGTGACCCCGTACACCACGGTCATCACCGTCTGCTTGACCACCTTGCGGTTGATGAAGCCCTCCAGCACCTGGGCGATCCTAATGCCCTTCTCTGCGTCCTGCGCGCGGAACTCCTCCACCTGGGAGAGCAGCAGAGAGCAAAGACAATATCAACCTCAGCTAAACAGGAACACGGTATGGAGACAGGGCATGGTATACACTCATATCACAAATCACTACATTCAAAACATTCAAGCAGACTTTCATTTAATATGACATTAGAATAGTATACTTTAATATAAAAATATTTTTCAAGGAATAAACAATGCCTGATAAAGCAAATAACAACAAACCTACTAAAACTGATGTCAAAAGCAATAAAATGATGATATGGTAAAGTACAATAATTCATATGAACTGGTTGCGTTGTGTTTGGCCAATACATAATTACACAATATCAATTTGAAGTTGCTTTACTATGTTTTTTGAGCTACATGAGCTAAGGATTAGTGACGCAAGAACAACTTGCATCACACAGCTCATTACAGCCTTTGGAAAAGCATCTTCTACACCAGGTGCAGACTAAAGGTTTGATTCAGCCATTAACATCCCTAAACCCCAGGAAGTCAATAGGCTGGCCATTACTCCAAAATCCGGACTCTTCATCTCCTGCAAGCAGGAGTCCGGGAACTCTGGTCTGGACCGGCCACTCATACTGAAGCTGCAAGGATGCCAGAGCTCTCTGGAGAAGAAACCCATTGAAGCCTCTGCCACCAACAGCAAGGGTGGGGTGCAAGAGGAAGAGGGCAGGGTTGGGTGGGAGGAATGGGAGTGAGGATCAGAGAGAGATAGAGAGAAAGAGAGAGTGATAGAGAGAGAGAGAGAGAGAGTGATAGAGAGAGTGGTAGAGAGAAAGAGTGATAGAGAGAAAGAGAGTAATAGAGTGATAGAGAGAAAGAGAGTGATAGAGAGAAAGATAGTGATAGAGAGAGAAAGCGAGAGAGTGGTAGAGAGAGAGAGAGGTGCAAGAGAGGGAGAGAGAGAGCAAGCGAGTGAAAGGGGTTGGGCAGTTGGAGCACCGCTGCCAGCTGGCGCCCCCTGGTGCAAGTGGAGGCTTACTGACCTGCTGGGCCACTCCGCTGTAGACGTCCTGGGGCTCTTCACAGGGCATGAGGTTGACGGACGTGGCACCGATCACGTCGCGGCCCAGGGCCGCATAGTGCTGGAGCCCATTACAGGAGCCGTCCTGGGAGGCAAACAGACACAGGGGCAAATCAGCAAAAACACATTTTTCATTTTTTTTTACTACATTCTACATTTCAACATTCTACAAGGGGTGGTGGCAGCATAGTGGTTAAGGAGTTAGGCTAGCATGTACTGTAGTAGCCATAAAAGTTGTGGGTTCAATTCCCACCTCCCACCATTGTGCCCTTGAGCAAGACACTTAACCCTTGTAATATAATACATATAAGTCACTTTGGATAAATGCGTCTGCTTAATGAATTAATGTAAATGTATATTTCATTAACGATGCAGGGCTTACACTAAGAATGTTAAGCCCGAATACACACAGAACACAGCACAGAACACACTGATGTTAAAAACAACAATAAAAACAACAATAAAAAAAATCGCTTAAAACCTTGCTGTTATTTTAAACTCTTTGGCTAACAGATGCCAATGAAAGCCTGAGAACAGACAGTGGAGGGAGCAAACATACTGTGCAATCAATGTTAAGGGGCTGGCTACAGCAAACATCGCTGATGCCATACTTTCTCCTTGGCAAAAAAATAAACGCTGCTTTTCATTGACGCCTTTGAGCCTCCATCGCCCTATGGTGATTTAAGAGACAATAAAACCCCACAAGTAACAAGCCATTACGAAGCAAAACAAACTCCCCATTGCTCCTCTAATGCTCAGCAACATCTGGTTGGTAAAATTAGCTGGCCGAGGGGTGCGAACGCACGGGCACCCGACCAAAAGATTTCTTAATGCCACAGCAGATGAGGGTGTGTGGGGAGGCGCGTCGGTCGAAAAGGTCAGTTTCACGAGCAGTCTACCCCATCTGTGGAGCGACTCTCTCTCTCTCTCTCTCTGAGATGTGACAGTGAAGACTGCACTGAGAAACATGAGCTATCAGCTGGGCCTGCTCAACTGTGAGAGCTACACTCAGCTTCCCCTGCAGGCCAATGGCTGCACTCAGAACAACAAGCACAAACTGCAACAGCAGCAGCCAAAAACAAATAGTAGCAGTAGCAAAGCTGGAGTTTTCAATTCTGGTTTTGTTAGGTAATTCCTAACATGTTCCCATTTATTAGTGAATCAATACACTTGTCCATCCACCCGCCCATATGTATCTATCTACCTATATTATTTCAAGGTGACGTAGCTCCAGCCTGGGACCTTTACATCAGAGACCGGGTACCTATCTATATGTTATCAGTAGATGCTGCTCCAAGCATCCAGGTAGAGGGGATTGTGGTACCTGATGTACAGGGAAGTGGGAGATGTACTTGGTGTGGTCAGGTGACCGGGTAGCGTTGGCGATCTCCATACAGCAGGCCAGACACTGCCAGGGCTCATCTGCGTTCATCCACCACTTCCTCCCCTGAAAACACACACACACACACACACACACACAGGCAGACAGACACAAACACACACACTCTGTTTAGCTGTAGTGTGGAGACACTATAGCACACCACACCAGTACGCCATTTCTAAAAATAATATATTTGATTTCAAAAGGCAAATACGTGTTCCAAAGTAAAGTTCATGTAATACAATGTCAACTATATTGTCACTGTGAAAAGGTTATTGCTAAAGATAATTTAATCCAAAACCATCATTGTGGAGATTGTGGCTCACCGTGAGTGGGTGGTCGGCGGAGTCTAGTATGTCATCCATGATGCTGTTGGCATAGGCCAGGCGCCCAGCCAGCGAGCTGCGCTTCTTCAGGCCCGTCAGGTTGACCAGGTGAATCTTGACCCAGTCCAGGCCGTGCGCCCCCAGCGGCTTGCCCTCAGCGAACACCAAGAGGGCGCGCGTCACGTCGCTGCCCAGGTGGTTGAAGTAGGGCGGACATGGGTATGTGCGCCCGCGGAAATCCATGTTGTGCGGGAACCAGAAGACCTGGTCGTAAGGGGTGGAATGTTACAGAGACGTCACAGTTTGGCCATTAAGGCTCGCTTTGAATTTGGTACATAACGATATGTTGCGGAATTGGTCCGGACCTGCCTAACATCCTAAGGTACCTCCTATGATTTAAACCTTTTCCCATTACCATACACGCACACCAGATACCCCAGAGCTCTCACTACAGTCCCCCTCATTTAAAAGAGTTGGTTACACTTTACATGAAGGTATCTACATAAGAGTGACATGACACTGTCATGAACAAGTCATAAACGTTTAAGACATAACGCTTCTACCACTCGCTTCTGTAAAGTGTCATTCAGTTTTTGTCATGACAAGTTAAAGTTAGGGTTAGTGTTAGAGTTATGACAGTGTCATGACACTCTTATGTAGAAACCCTAAAGTAAAGTGTTACCAAAGAGTTTCCTCCATCTATCAATCTCAGAATGTGCATGAGCAATACATTGAGCAAATACTGCATATATACTGGGCACTCTATGCATGCCAGCATGTACTGAGCCTTGAGATCTGTACCATGGTGGTTCTGTTACCTGGTCGCGCATGTGGTTGGCGATGGACAGTTTGTAGAGGGCGTCCATGCGCAGGCTGTGCATCTCGGCAAACTTCTTCTTGGCGCGGATGGCCTCACGTTTCAGCGCAGCCTTCTCCGCCGTGGTGTAGCTCGGGTCGCTGTGTGAGAAGCGCGGGATCTCGGGCGCCTCGGATACGGGCGGCGGCACGTCCAGCTTCTCGTTGCCGCGGTCGTTGAAGATGCCGATGATGATGTCCAGCACTGGCTGGTTGATGCGCCAGGCGCAGTTGCCCAGCTGGTTGAGCGAGTCGAGCACCGAGTGCAGCTCGTAGTCCGGGCACTTCTCCAGGCGCAGCTGGTGCTGCACCGCGCCCTCCACTGACCGCATCAGTTTGGTGGGGGTCAGCAGGTACGCCCCGAACCGCGGCGACGTCCACGGCACCGGCGGACACAGCATGGGCATCACGTATGAGTCGAACGTCAGTCTGGTCTCCAAGGCCTCCGACTGCAGCTGCGTCAGGATCGGGTGAGGCTTTATAAAACCGATCTATGAAAGCAATTTCACAAGAACTGCATTAGAATAAAAAACACATTACAACAACTCCCAGAGCGACATTTATTTACTCACTACATTCTTTGTCCCCAAAAACAAAAGCACAGGTTTTAATGATCTTTCACCAATATTTCTTTATTTTCCCATCAAACGGCTTTAGCTGCAGCAATAAATCAAACAAAGCTGTCAATGAGAAGCAAAACTCTAACTTTCATCTTCTGGATGTGCATACCTGACAAAACAAACTTTAACATGATTTGAAGTCATCACATCTTTCAGGCACTGACAATCACTCACACAGCATGCAAGAGTTCCAATACACAAACCTGCAGTCACTGGTGTACAGTCTGAACATTTTGATTACCTTTGAGGTAAATGTTTATTCATTCAGGTTCTGACTGGTCTACATCAATCACTACCATTTTGCTCGTGCGCTACTTCATAACTTGACTAAGAGCAATTGCCATGACGTTAGAGGGCTGTTCAAAGGCATAACGTCTGGTACGCAACATTTGTAATTATATGTGACAGCAGGGCATTTACTACTTCCTGTAAGCCTTAACAGTCAACGCAAAAACACACAGAAACACACACACACACCGTAAACACACACACACACACACACACACACACACAAACACACAACGCAAACACACACACAACGCAAACACATACACACACATAAACCCTCTCTCTCGCCATCACATTGACACAGAATATCACGCTCACTCCCTCACACACACAATTACACACACAATCACACACACACACACACACACACACGCGTGCGCGTGCAAATACACACACGTAAGTACATACACACACACACACACACACACACACACACACACACACACACAGACACACAGACACACAGACACACAGACACACAAATACACACACACACAGCAGATGGATGAAGACTGAGACTGAATGTGCACACACACAGTTGAAGGAGATCTAAGTAGGGGGTGGGGTGTAACACATTTTGGGACAGATCCTTCAGGCGAGTGGAAATTCCCTGAGAGCCACCTGTAAGATGCAGGGAAGATCTACAGAGTGCTCACCCCCCGCTGCACACCCC